>NC_061121.1:171852413-171912166 GCF_002878395.1 Capsicum annuum | reverse complement strand
TCTGGAAAATGGTCTGAAAGTCAGAAAAAATATGCCACTATGGCCCAAGAAATGTTAACTATTATTAAATGTGATTTAAAATTTCAGGATGATCTATATAATCAGAAATTTATAGTAATAACTGATGTCCATCAGTCAAATATATGTTTGACAAAGATTCACGATGCTTCAAAATTAATTTTTGCAGTGTGGCAAACTCAATTAGCCCCTTTTGATTTTTAAATACAATACAAGAACGACAGTGAAAATTCTTTACTTGAGTTATTGTCTAGGGAATATTTAAATGGTTAAATGAATTTTTATACTCACTTTCTTTCAGAAAAAACAATAATTACTATAATTAAGTGTATTCTTATAAATAAAGATATTCATTTTATTATACTGGGAAAATCATTCATTATATGATAAAAGAAGATTTATTCCTTCCAAATTTTGAAGACATAAGAGATGAAATTGATTGGGATGATATTGATTCATCATTTGATAAATACTAATTTTCAGTGCAGTATGGATCCACCTTGGCAGATAGCCAGCGGTCGAGGAAAAGGTGGAGAAGCCATGGAGGGAGATACTCTTCCTCTAGGGTAAGAAACTCCCCTTCATCATCATATGCTTCTTCATCATCTAATTTCCCAGTTTTGCAAAGGGGAAATATGAGTTTAATTAATGCAAGAATTCTGCAGATAGCAGAATCATCAAAAACTCCGCATATGAGCACTTCAATCCATCTAGAAGATATTCCAGAGGATCATCCCTTATATAAGCAACTACAATCTTATATGTCTGCTAAGCAAGCCGATTCGTTTGCTTCAGTTGCCAAAGAAAACTCTGTCGATAGGTAAAATTATGAAAAACTTGAAAATCGAAAATTAATAGTTCTCGTAGAAAACTCTCAGATATGTAAACAAAATGATCCATCGAAGCTCCTCCAAAAACACTTGTTAACTAACCTCTATTTTTCAGGAGAATCTTATTAGACAAAAGCTTTTTATGAATCAATACTAGTGTCTACTTGGAGTTTTGAAATAAAACACCACCAAATGGGTAAAACAACTCCAGATGTTCATGGATATTCCAAAATGGTTATTAAAAAACTCATCTTGATAGAAGACTGGGGAACCATCTCCATGGCAGAAAAAGCCATGACAATGAAAGTATCAAGAATTTCCTTCACTTATTGGGACTATACAAAAGCCTTTACTCAGATATTATATTATAACAATATTAAACCTAAACATACTTGGTTTCTAAAGATTTGTTCTAAAGTATTTGAAGACCCAATTCCCAATTGGTTTATTCAATGGTGGTCGTATCATGGCCCTGCAGTTAAAATACTACCAACAGAATATCTGCATCTTTACAAAGAATGGGCTAAAGTATCATCATTCTTAAGAGATTTATATCACTCAGACCACATCTGCAACTTGGATAAAATCGACCAAATGTATTTCTTTATAGAATTTTCCATTCCATGGATACATAAATGGAGTGCTGAATTTGGTTACACAAAAGAACAAATACCTGGATTGTATAGGGTATTCTATACCAATATTTGGGAAAAACTAACCAGAAAGGACCCCTGACTAAAATCTCGCATGGACGAGACTTGATCGAATCTATTAATAGAAAAATCGTCGAATACTCTTTAACTCCACAAAAGAAAGTTGTGGACTATAAAAATCTATGTTATATCTTTAGAAGAATCTCTGTCTATGAAGGATACAAATTAGAATTGATTGAAAAATATTTAGAAGAAGTCAGAAAAAATTTGATAAAACTGTGGAACAATGTTCGGGTACTTCTATTAAAAGTCTTACAAGTGAAGAAACTGAAGATATCGAAGAATCTCATCTACTTCCACCAGAAAATATTCTCAATAATGAAGAAATTGAAAAAACTGAGGAGTTACTCTTCTAGATGAAAAGAAAAGACAAAATGTGATAAGAAGGACCCATCTACTAAGTCATTTTTACTATGTATGGGAACCAAGATATAGGGCACTTTATAATAATAAAAACACTATGCACTACTATGCTTAGATTTTTTTTCTTTCTATATATATAGACTCCTCATTTGTTAGAGAGGCAGTAGTAAAATAAATTTCTCTTTCATTTTTCTCTCTCTAAGTTTGTTCTCCCTGCTCTCTTCCCCTCTTGTATAATATTTCAAGGCTTTAATAAAAGAAGGCAGCTAGCTGATATTTACTATTCCGGCCTTGCACTCGACCACTTGTAAGGTATTTATTTCCTTTTCTTCTAAAGTACTTTTAATACTTCTTCTTCCATTCCAGCCGTGACTATGTCCGGCTAAAAAACTTCTCATACCTATGTTGGAAATCTAACCTCTCTTACTAGATAATTATGAAAAATCCAGACTTTATCAAAATATGAACAAATTTTTCTATGGTTTCTTGACTTGGTTCCAAAATGGTGGTATAGTCGAAATTCAATATGTTTTATGTTGGCTTTGTCTCTGTGACTACGTCTAGTAAGCTGTGCCTCTTTAGCCCGATAACATTGAAGAAAAGGTCAACCTTTTGTGCAGTAAGAACTTCTAGACACATGGGTTCAACATAAATATATTAAACAATTGACAGGCCCTTTATTTGGGTAAAAGCTTATATCTTCCATGCAGTCATCAAGCTATTTGAAATTCATTTATATTTCGGTTGGTATTTTGATTCGATATTTCGACTAAGACTTAATTCGATTCTTATAAGTTTGTCTGCTAGGTAGAGCGGTTTACCCCTGCCTCTTCAGATCCTATTAGTATGTTATTAAAGCCTGGTTATTTCATAGTAATTATAATAACCCTACTTTTTTCTAGCTTGGAATTGTCCCAAGAATGTTAGAAGCTTTCTTTGAAAGATGAATCCACTTTTGTACCTGAGAAATTTGTATGATTTTCACTTTTTACCATGTGGGAAATTGAATAAGCCTTCCAATGATGCCAACTTCATCCAAATCCGGTATCATAGTAAAAAGTTATAGACATTTTACTCAAAGCTGCCATAATCGCCTAGGTGCGATGGCCAGGTTGACGGACCGTCGACCTAGCAACGGACCATTGCCTTGACTGTCGCAGCCAAGGTAGTGAGGCAACCTTCTGGATAAGGTGTGACGGATAGGTTGGCGAACCGTCGAACTTGCGACAGACCGTCCCCCAAGCCATCACTACTTAGGCAGTGAGTCCCTACCCCGGTCCACCTACGTGGTCGAAAAGGCGGACCGTTGATCCAGCGATGGACCATCACATTAGCCATCGTAGGTTTCATTCAGTTATTTTTAAGTCATTTTTAAAGGGGCTTTTTGGTCTTTTTCCACCTGTCTATATACCTAGTAATATTCGACCAAGGCTCCTAAATTCATTATTCTTCCACAACATTAATATTAGGGTTTTCTCCCTAAGAGCAATCTTTATGTAACAAAATCAAATCTTCTTCAAGAACTAAAAGATTCAAATTCTTCAAGTTCAAGAACTTCAAGAAACTCACTATCAGGTATGCATAGTATTTATTCATGGACTCCTTTCATCCATGAAGCCCAAGAATCTCTTTCAAAGTTCAAGTGTATGGATTTATTTATGAATTTTATGTTGGGTTTGCTTTTTTTCATGTTGATAATGACCAATTGAATTCTAATCCATGTTGGGAGATCAATTTTATTTGGAATTGATTAGTATAGGTGTAGATTTATGTGAACCTATGATTAAACCCTTGGATGATGAAATTAGAGTTGAATCATGATGTTTATTTGTTGTATAATGTTGTCTACATATACTATGCTTACCATGTGGTTGATTAAATGCCTATGTGAAGGAGAAGTGCCCAACTAGTATGATATTATGCAATCCTCATGTATGTACAAGTTTATGCATTTCACATGTTTGAGGAAATGCTTCAACAAATAAATTATAGATTGTGCTGTTGGTCGTGTATTCAAGAAAGTCATGCTTTGTCAGTTTCTTTCCATCGAGTCCTGGGGGTACTTGTACTCGACAATTTAGCTGTGTGCCTAGAGCCAGTGCCATGTTTTCACGATATCCTTAGTCAAGCTATGTTTAGTAGAATTTAGTTAGTCATGTGACTCAGGAAAACTCAGTAAAACTCAGAAATCCTAGTAATCTCAGAAAGCTCAGTAATACAGAAATCTCAGTAATATTTCGTCAGAGAACGAAACTTAGTTAACTCAGTCCAATTCAATTCAGTAATTCATGTACAATTTCTATTCAAATAGGAGTAGCAATTAGCACCGTGTGAACCCAAGGATGGGAACACACACTGTCAGATGAGGGTATGATTCTTAGAAGTCATCCTTGCGTTCCAGAACTATGTAGCCAGCATAGGTTGAAATATCAACACTATCAGATGAGGGTTGATAAGATGGATAAACATTGTTAGATAAGGGCTCCACCATTCTCTTTTGGGGACACTATCAGATGAGGGTCACTCACAGCTTGTCCTTACCGGTAGTGTGGTATTGACACCCTTCCAATTGGGGTTACAAATTGGACCCCAACTCAGCTATAATGCATTATTTGGGGCATATTGGTTAGATAACTATTTCCCATAGTTTCAGCTATAGAATTCAGGACTATCAGATACAGTCAACTCAGAACAGTACGAAACTCAGCTAGTTCCATCAGATTTAGGACTGTCAGATACATTCACTCATGCTATCATTTATATCAGTAATCAGAACTCAGTTACCAGTCATGTTAGTTATCAGTAAATTTATGTTATCACGATTTCAGTTATAGTTACTATTTATTCATGCATGCATTCTCACGTTCATATTAGTCAGCTAGTCAGTATTGTTCATGCATATGAACCCCATGCATTCAGTCTACCCCATATGCATACTAGTACATTCAAAGTACTAGCACATTTGCACTGTGGTGTCTTATACCATAGATTCAGAGACACGAGCTCTAGAGCATCAGTAGGTTCTAGTCACAACAGTCAGACTTAGCTGTGAGTCCTCATCTTTTGAGGACATGATCATCACTTTATTACCTCATTAATTTAATTATTAGTTGGAGTTAGTTGGGGACATATCCTATCAACTCCTTATTCAGAAAGTTCAGTCATGATTTAGAGGCTTTTCAGACTACAGTATGTTCAAACAGTTTATTTTAATTGTTTTGGTTATTTCATACCCTACCCGGATGTTTTTTTTTTAGATATTATATCTCAGTGTTGAATCTTGTGGCCTTTCAGTTCATGTTTCCGCATTATACCGTATATTATGCAGCATACAGGTACAAATATCAATCATGGGTTAGTTTATGGTCCTTCGGGGTCAAGAGCACTGTGTAGCATTCTAGGTACCAGATTAGGGATATTACAAACTTGGTATTAGAGCCTAAGGTTCAATAGTGTCCTAGGAAGTCAAAAAGGCGCATCTAGTAGATTCTTGTACATGGGTGTGTTGTGCGCCACATTTATGTGCATGAGGCTATAAAATGTTTTATTAACAGTTTCCCTTCTTTTAGTATTCATATTGTGCCAGTAGGCATAGTCTTAAGTCAATCTCTCAGTCTAATCTATTTCTCCCTTTCTTCTACAGAACATGCCTCCAAAAAGAAGAAATGGGAATCAGTTAGCCCTTCAGCCTGAAGTATCTTTAGGCGAACATGTTTCTTATGTAGAGTTCAGAGCTACATTCACTACTCTTGCCCAGTCAGTTGCTGCTCAGAATAAATGACCAACTATCATTCTGACTAACCCAGTGGCCAATTCAGCTACAGCCAAGATTTAGGACTTCACCCGAATGAATCCTCCATCCTTTCTTTGGTCTAAGTCAGATGAGGACCCTTAGGAATTTATCGATTAGGTTTAGAAGGTTACTGACGCTATGGGGGTGTCAGCTATTGAGAGTGATGAGCTAGCTGTATATCAGTTGTAAGATGTTTCTCACACATGGTACAAGTAGTGGAAGTTAGAAAGGCTAGATGATGAAGGGCCTATTGAGTAGGAGGAGTTTGTCACCGCATTCTTTGAGAGGTTCTTTCCCCTAGAGATGAGAGATGCTAATATATTAGAATTTATCAACCTCAGGTACGGAAACTTGATGGTGAAAGGGTATTCTCTTAGGTTTACTCAATTAGCCAGATATATCCCTCATGTGGTTGCAGACAGCAGGTCCAAGATGAGTAAGTTTATTTCTGGGGTGAATGATAGTGTGGTCAATGAGTGTAGTCAACGATGTTGAATAGTGACATGACTATAGCCAGGATTATAACTTATGCTCAGCAGATAGAGAAGCAAAATATTAAGACAAAGGAGAAGCAAAATAAGAGAGCAAGGACAAGTAGTTTCAAATTTGCTCAGCCAAAATTAGAAGTAGGAAATCATTCTCAGTTTCATCCTAAGTCATTAGTTCCAGCTCCTTCTTCTCCTAGTGCTGCAGCTTCGAAGTTCAAGGATGGTAATAGAGATAGGGCGCCAGGCTCAAAGTCTCAGGGCAGTATCAGCAATGCCCGAACTAATCCCCTTTGTCAGACTTATGGTAAGAACCATAAGGGTGCTTGTAGAGCTGGTAGCGATGTCTATTTTGGATGTGGCAAGCCAGGCCACAGAGTTAGAGATTATCCCCAGTCAGGTTATTAGGGTTAGCAGAACCGTTCCTAAGCTCAGTCCGGTTTTCTAAACCAGTTGGGTGCCATCTCCAGTGCTACTAGTGGGCAATGCCCAAACAGACTTTATGCTCTCCAGTCCCGGCAAGATCAAGAAAATTCTCCTGATGTGTTTACTGGTATATTACAGATCTTTCATGTGCATGTTTACGCTTTGCTAGATCCAGGTGTTTTTTTGTCTTTTGTTACTCCCTATATAGTAGGCGATTTGGGAGTTAGTCTCAAAATTCTATCAGAGCCTTTCTCAGTCTCAACCCCAGTGGGTAGAACCATCATAGCCCTGCGTGTATACAGAAACTACCCAATTATCATATTTTAGAAAGTTACTTCAGCAGACTTAGTCTAATTAGAGATGACTAATTTTGATGTCATTCTCGACATGGATTTGCTTTATTCCTGCTATGCCACAATCGACTATAGAAATAGAATAGTCTAGTTCCAATTTTCGAATGAACTTGTCCTAGAGTGGAAAGGTAGGACTTCAGCGTTCAGAGGTTAGCTTGTTTCCTACCTTCAGGCACGGAAAATGATATTTAAAGAATATGTCTATCATCTTGTTTGAGTTAAGGACACTAGTTCCAAAACTCCCAGTCTTAAATCAGTCCCAGTACTGAATGAATATTTAGATGTCATTCTCAAAGAACTTCCAGGAATTCCTCCTGAAAGGTAAATAGACTTCGGCATTGATCTTCTTCTAGATACTTAGCCTATATCTATTTCTCCATACAGAATGGCACCAGTAGAACTCAGAGAATTAAAATAGCAGTTGAAAGATCTCTTAGATAAGGGATTCATTAGGACCAGCGTATCCCCGTAGGGTGCACTAATTTTATTTGTGCGCAAGAAAGACAGTTCTCTTAAAATATGTATTGATTACTGTCAGCTCAATAAAGTCACGGTCAAGAACAAGTAGACTCTTCCCAGAATCAATGACTTGTTTTACCAACTTTAGGGTGCCAGTTATTTCTCTAAGATAGACCTCAGATTCGGCTATCATCAGCTCAGAGTCAAAGAATGTGACATTCCCAAAATAGCTTTTTATACTCGGTATGGTCACATCGAGTTTCTGGTTATGTCCTTTGGTCTTACTAATACCCCATCAGCTTTCATGGACCTGATGAACCGTGTGTTCAAGCAGTACTTGGACATGTTCTTCATAGTCTTCATAGATGATATTTTGATCTATTCCTTCAGTGAGTGTGATCATGCAGACCATCTCAGAATTGTACTTCAGACTCTTAGAGAACATCAGCTATCGGCCAAATTTAGTAAGTGCAAATTTTGGCTAAGGTCAGTAGCGTTCCTTGGTCATATCATTTTCGGTGATGGCATTAGAGTAGATCATCAAAATACCAAAGCGGTAAGAAACTGGGCTAGACCTGTCTCTCCATCAGACATCAGGAGTTTCTTGGGTTTGGCTGGCTATTACAGGTGGTTTGTTGAGGGATTTTATTTTATTGCATCCCCTTTGTCCATATTGACTTAGAAGAAAGTCAAGTTTCAATGGTCAGATCTTTGCGAGAAGAGTTTTCAGGAGTTGAAGACTCGAATTACCTCAGCTCCAGTCTTAGCTCTTCCAGATAGTTTTGATGGTTTCATAGTGTATTGTGATGCATCCAGAGTAGTTTGGGTTGTGTCCTCATGCAGCATGGTAAAGTCATAGCCTACGTCTCCAGATAGCTTAAATCCCATGAGAAGAATTATCCTACTCATGATCTTGAGTTAGCAGCCGTAGTTTTTACCTTAAAGATTTGGAGGCATTATCTATACGGTGTTCATGTAGATGTGTTCACAGATCATAAGAGCCTTTAGTATGTCTTTTCTCAGAAAGATCTCAATCTTCGACAGAGAAGGTAGTTAGAGCTCTTGAAAGATTATGACACGAGTATCTTTTATCATCTGGGCAAGGCCAACATTGTGGCCGACGCTCTCAGTAGACTGTCTATAGGTAGTGTTACTTATGTTAAGGATAGTAAAAAGAAGTTAGCTCTGGAAGTCCATCAGCTTGCCAGACTAGGTGTTCGCTTAGTCGATTTAGAATAGGGTGATGTATGGGTTCAGAGTAGTTCAGAATCATCTCTAGTTTTCGAGGTGAAAGAAAAGCAAGATAGAGATCCCAGCCTTTTCAAGTTAAAAAAGTCTGTCAAGGATCAGAAAGTTAAGATTTTCTGGTGTATTACATTGTCAGGGTCGTCTGTGTGTTCCAGGTGTAGATGACTTAAGGCAGCAAATTCTTGCAGAAGCGCATGGTGCGTGCTACTCTATTTATCCAGGGGCTATAAAGATGTACCGCGACTTGTGGGAAATTTATTGGTAGAGTGGGATGAAGAGAGATATTGTAGAGTTTGTGGCTAAGTTCTCTATATGTCAGCAGGTTAAGATAGAGAATTAGAAGCCTAGTAGGTCCATACAGGATTTTATTATTCCTACTTGGAAGTAGGAAGAAGTGAACATGGACTTTGTGACGGGTTTACCTCGTACTCATCACTAGCATGATTCAGTTTGGGTCATTGTAGACAGGATGACCAAATCAGCTTATTTTTTTCCAGTACATACCTTCTATTCAGCCAAGGATTACGCCAAACTCTACATCAGAGAGTTAGTCAAATTGCATAGTGTTCTGTTAGCTATTATCTTAGATAGAGGTACCCAGTTCACCTCTCATTTCTGGAAAGCATTTTAAAAGGGTCTTGGTACCCAAGTTCATCTCAGTACAGCCCTTCATCTTCAGACAGATGGTCAAGCAGAATAGACCATTTAGACGCTATAAGATATGCTAAGTGCGTGTGCAATTGATTTCAAGGGTAGTTGTGATGACCACTTGCCTTTGATTGAGTTTGCATACAACAATAACTATTATTTCAGTATTCGGATGGATCCATTCAAAGTTTTCTATGGTAGGAGATGCAGATCTCTAGTTGGTTGGTTCGAAGTTATAGAGGCCTCAGTTATAGGGCCTGACTTAGTATTCGATGCCTTAGATAAAGTCCAGTTGATTAGAGAAAGACTCCGAGCTACCCAGAGCCGACAGAAGTCTTATGCAAATATTCATAGAAAGGATCTCGAGTTTGAGATTGGTGACTATGTCTATCTAAATATCTCTCCCATGAAGGGAGTGAAGAGGTTCGGCAAGAAGCAAAAGCTCAGTCCCCGATTTGTTGGTCCCTTTAAAATTCTCAGTCGCTTTGGCAAGGTTGCTTATGAGCTCAAATTGCCTTTAGATCTAGCCTCAGTTTATCCAGTATTCCATGTCTCTTTGCTTAATAAGTGCATAGGTGATCCAGCAGTTGTAGTCCCTATTCAGAGCATAGATTTTCAGAATAGCCTCTCTTATGAAGAGATTCCAGTCGAAATCCTAGACTATTAGACTCGTAGACTGAGGAACAAAAAAGTCCCTCTAGTCAAAGTTCTTTGGCAAAATTAGTCCGTTAAGGGAGCTACTTGGGAAGCAGAAAAAAATATGAGAACCAAGTATCGTCACCTCTTCTCCGCCAGCACAGATCAAGCTCAAGGTAACGGTTCTCCTTAAGCTTTTCAGTTTCATGTTCAAACTTTAGTTACAAGCTTGGTATACAGTTCATGTTTAGAATTTCATCACAAACTTGGTATTAAATACCATTGCATATTCAGTCATGCATTCATATATCAGTTCAGTTATATAATCATGCATCAGACATGCATTCTCATTGTGAGAAACTTGGTTTATCAGAACACTCAGCCATGCATTCATGAATCAGTTACACAAGCATCAGATTTGCATGCTCAGAATGATATTTTTAGTTATCAGTCATGAAATTATTTTTTAGTCATTCATGTTCAGTATGTATGTTGGTTTATCTTCTCCTCTCATTCTCTGTCTCATTCAAGGATGAATGTTCTCAAGGGAGAGATATTGTAATACCCCATACTTTTTTCTAGCTTGAAATCATCTCAAAAATGTTAGAAGCTTTCTTTGAAAGATGAATACACTTTTGTACATGTGGAATTTTTAAGATTTCTACTTTTCATCACGTGGAATTTGAATAAGCTTTCCAACAATACCAATTTCTTCCAAATACGGTATCAGAGTAAAAAGTTATGGATGTCTTACTCAGAGCTTCCAGAACCACCCAGGTACGACGGCCAGGTTGATGGACCGTCGACCTTGCGACGGACAATCGACCTAGTGACGAACCGTCCCCTTGACCGTTGCAGCCAAGGCAGTGAGGCAACCTTCTGGATAAGGTGCGATGGATAGGTTGACAGACCGTCGAACTTGCGATAGACCCTCGCCTAAGCTGTCGCTACTTAGGCAGTGAGTCCCTACCCTGGTCCACCTACAATGGTCGAAACAATGGACCATCAATCCAGATAGACCATTGTATGAGCCGTCATAGGTTCCGTTCAGTTATTTTTAAGTCATTTTTAAAGGGGATTTTTGGTCTTTTACCACCCATTTATATACCTAGTAATATCTGACCAAGGCTCCTAAATTCATTATTCTTCCACAATATTAAAATTAGGGCTTCTCCCTAAGAGCAATCCTTAAGCAACAAAATCCACATCTTCTTTGAGAACTAATAGATTCAAATTCTTCAAGTTCAAGAACTTCAAGAAACTCACTACCAGGTATGCATAGTGTTCATTCATGGACTCCTTTCATCCATGAAGCCCAAGAATCTATTTTCAAAGTTCAAGTGTATGGATTTCTTTATGAATTTCATGTTGGGTTTGCTTTTGTTTATGTTGATAATGACCAATTGAATTCTAATCCATGTTGGGTGATCAATTTTATGTGGAATTGATTAGTATAGGTGTAGATTTATGTGAACCTATGATTAAACCCTTGGATGATGAAATTAGAGTTGAATCATGATGTTTATTTGTTGTATAATGTTGTCTAAATATACTATGCTTACCATGCGTTTGATTAAATGCCTATGTGAAGGAGAAGGGCCCAACTAGTATGATATTATGCAATCCTCATGTATGTACAAGTTTATGCATATCACATGTTTGATGAAATGCCTCAATAAATGAATTATGGATTATGATGTTGGTCATGTATTCAAGAAAGTCATGCTTTTTCAGTTTCTTTCCATCGAGTCCTAGGTGTACATGTACCCGATAATTTAGCTGTGTGCCTAGAGCCAGTGTCATGTTTTTACGATATCCTCAGTCAAGCCATGTTCAGTAGAATTTAGTTAGTCATGTGACTCAGGTAAACTCAGTAAAACTCAGAAATCCTAGTAATCTCAGAAAGCTCAGTAATACAGAAATCTCAGTAATATTCTGTCAGTCAACAGAACTAAGTTAACTCAGTCCAGTTCAGTTCAATAATTCATATACAGTGTCTATTCAAGTGGGAGTAGAAATTAGCACCGAGTGAACCCAAGGATGGGAACACACACCGTCAGATGAGGGTATGATTCTTAGAAGTCATCCTTGCATTCCAGAACTATGTAGCCAGCATAGATTATTACATCAACACTGTCAGATGAGGGTTGATGAGGTGGATAAGCACTGTCAGATGAGGGTTACTCACAACTTATCCTTATCGATGGCACGGTATTGACTCCCTTCCTATTGGGGTTATAGATTGGACCCCAACTCTGCTATAATACGTTATTTGGGGCATGTCGGTTAGATAACTACTTCCCACAGTTTCAACTATAGAATTTAGGACTATTAGATGCAGTCAACTCAGAATAGTACGTAACTCAGCTAGTTCTATCAGATACAGGACTGTCAGATATAGTCACTTATGCTATCAATTATATCAGTCATCAGAACTTAATTACCAGTCATGTTAGCTATCAGTAAATTCGTGTTATCACGATCGCAGTTATAGTTACTATGTATTCATACATGCATTCTCACATTCATATTAGTTAGTTGTCAGTATTGTTCATGCATATGAACCCCATGTATTCAGCCTACCTCACATGCATACCAGTACATTCAAAGTACTGATGCATTTGCACTATGGTGTCTTATACCATAGGTTCAGAGACACGAGCTTCAAAGCATCAGTAGATTCCAATCTCAGCAGTCAGACTTAGCAGTGAGTCCTAATCTTTCAAGGACATGATCATTACTTTATTACCTCATTAATCTATTTATTAGTAGGAGTTAGTTGGGGACATGTACCATTAACTCCTTATTCAGATAGTTCAGTCATGATTTAGAGGCTTTTCAAACTACAGTATGTTCAAATAGTTTATTTCAGTTGTTTTGGGTATTTGATACCCTATTTGGATGTTATATTTTTATCAGATATTATATCTCAGTGTTGAACATTATGGCCTTTCAGTTTATGTTTCAACATTATATAGTATATTATGCAGTATATAGGTACAAATATCAGTAATGAGTTAGTTTGTGGTCCTTTGGGGTCATGAACATCGTGTAGAGTTCCGGGTACAAGATTCGGGGCGTTACAGTAATCGAGTAATAGATGTGAAATATTCAGCATAGGTATGAAGTTTTATAATCGATGGATATGGGAGAAGTTAGTACGAAAAGTACTACACTTGAAGAGGTAGATTTACCTCAAAATATGGATTTATTAAATAAATGGACTATTCCAAAAGAAGATATAAATACCATTTATGAATATCGCTTTCTTGATAAATTCAAATATAAGCAGATAATAAAAACCACTGAACAATCTATTTCTTTAAATGCTGATGAACAAACCATAAAATTACTGAATAAAAAAGATATTAATACATTTAAAAATCAGTATAATTTTATGCATATTGGTTTACTGCAAATTGCTTTTAAACCTTTAAACTTTAAATGTCTTCCAGAAATATTTCTATCTGCATTATGTGATGCTAGAAACTTAAATTTTAGACAATCTCTGATGGGATCTATAGAATCTACTCTTGCTTATGGCCCTGTATATTTTAAAACTCAGCCAAACTTACAACTATCTTTGACTGATATGAATATTCTTGATGCTTTAACTTAAAATGTGAAAACTCATGGCTATAATTATGCGCCTGGATCTAAACTTATATGTTTGTCTTATCGTATTTATTATCATTTATTATCTACTTTAAATCCTCGATGTAAATTGATTGAAGATACTTCTGATTATACTATGCTAATCAAAACCAATTTTACAAGATCCAAGGTCACTACGAGGAGACCTATTAGATGGGATGAGATTAATTTCCCAAAAACATGGATATTAAATTGGGTCATTTCTCCAAAACAATTTGCGGAGGATGTGACAAATTTTGAGTTAACTCATGTAACTCAAAATACAGACGGAAGAATTTGTCTCCAATTTGATGAAAATTCTACTGTTTATAATCAAAATTCCCTTTTTATAAATAGAATGTTACCTGCTATTCATCATATCTCTCCAGTTGAACTAGGATATGGTCCAACTAGAAGTCGTGCTGCATCTTTACATACTTTAAATTCTGCAGATTCGCATATTCGATTAAAAAATATTGAAAAAATTAAAATCAATCCTAAAACAAATATAGTTTAAGATAATGACAAGATCCCAGATAGGGATAACCCCACTCCCTCCGAAATGGAGTTTGATGTTAATTCTTGTTAAATCATGATTCCACACCTAATTGATTTTAGCCCTGGTTCATCGACAAGGAATTTTATTAAAAAGGATTTTTATTGTAAAAAATGGAACATATTTAGAACATGGTTTTTTGAAACTTATAATCTTGATGAAATGAAAAATATTTCTGAAGATTTCTATGAAATGTGTGCATTACATAAACAAATTATTTGTTTTGTGCCATGGTTTATATCTATATATCTGCCTTTATATGTAAAACTTATTGAGAGATCGTACCAAGATGAAAATGGCTCCATTACTCAAGCTATTTACCCCCCTCAATCACCTTTCATATTATCAAATAATACAGGAATAACTTTCTCTGCATTTTAAAAATTCATTGATAATGAAGTTGGAAAAATCACTATTTCAGAAATAAATAGTCTAATTGCTCAAAATAATTATTTGAGTCTTTATGTGAAAGTTCTTGGAGAACATATTTCTTTTGTTGATAAAAAACTAGATATCATGACAAAATTGATTAAGAAGCTAAGCGATAGTCAAAAGTCATCTGATATTGCTTCTACCTCAGAATGTAAAATAGAAGATTTGACAGCTAAGCCTCATGTTCAAAGACCTCCTGATATTCAAGGATTAGAAAAACCCTCTGATTTAGAACGACTTGAAAAATTACTTAAAAAGAAATTTTCTAGTTTAAATATAAAACCCATGGATCTGTCTAATAATTTTGCTGATGCTATTGAATCTCTTTCTAATAATTTTAAAGATATAAATTCCACTCCAATTTCGAACATAGGAGTAGAAATCAACTCAGAGTTAAATAAACTTAGAGGATTGGTAAGAAAACAACCAGGGAAAAAATATGTTGATATTCCCCGTATGCAAACTGCCTGATATCCATGACCAACTCCTCAAGATATTCTGATAGAGGAAAGAGAGTGCTCATTGACAAACACGTCATATAGTGGAGATCATATATATGAATGAAACTTAAATGGATTATTTGAAAGACAATTATCTATATTAGTCCATCGTATGCAAATGTATTCTACTATTGTAAAATCTCTATCCTTAAAGAAACTGAGGGTAACCCTATTCGAACAGATGCTACTATATGAAAAATGATTGTTGTAGGTTTTACTGGCCAACTTCGTGGCTGGTGGGACAATTTTCTTTTTAACAAAGAAAGAAATAAATTTTTTGAAGCATAAAATATATTGCCAGGTATTGATAACCTAGGTAATGAATTACCAAAAGGTAGAGAAGATGTTGTATATTTCCTTATGCTAACTATTATTCAACAATTTGGAGGTAGATTTAACAACCAATACGAAAATACTCGTACCCTCTAAAATAGCCTTAGGAGTAAATATTTAGGAGAATTCAGATGGTACAAGGATACTTTCATTAGTAGAGTTATAGATCTACCCGAATCTAGATTTGAATGTTGGAAGGTTAGATTTATAGATGGTCTTCCATCTCTTTTTACAGAAAGGGTTAAAAAATCCATCAAGGGTCAATATGGTGTTATTCCTCAGATGGATTTCACTTATGGTCAGCTTATAGCAGCTTGTACCGAAGAAGGTCTAAAAATTTGTAATGATTTAAAATTATCTAGAAAAATTAAGCTTGACAGGCTTAAAGAAAGATCCCAATTAGGTGATTTCTGTGGATAATTTGGAATGAAAAATCCTGCTTCTGCCTCTAGAAAAAGAGGTCGTAGACATATAAAACCCAATGAACCAGATAAACCCTATAGAAAAAGGAGATCTAGACATGGATCCAAAGAAGAGTGTGAAGTTAGAAAAACCCATCGTAAGTCTACTAGATTTACGAAAATAGGTCTAAGAGAGACTTAGCCAAAATCAAGTGTTACAATTGTGGTCAATTTGGTCATATTGCTCCAAATTGTAAACTTCAAAAACTCAAGTCCTTAGGAATTTTTGATGAGATTCATGATAAGGTCTATAGTTTGTTATATACTTCAGGTTCTGAATTTGATTATGAATATGAATCTGATTTTGAAAATGATGTTGAATTACTTGATACAACTGACAATGAGAATCATGAAAAAGCTAATGCTAATGTTTGCACTGATTGTAATAATAATGTTTGTGATTGTGATGATGCTTTTTATAAATTACAATCCAAGTTTGAAGATTCAGATTTAAATGTTCAAACAATTACTACTGATAGTGCTTTAGAAATTTTAAAAGAAGTGGCTGATGAAAAGTTTCGTCAAAAAATTATTGATCTTTCTTCTTCACATAGTCAAATCTGCATCTGGTCATTCTCTTGATATTAATTATAAACTACCTCATGCACATATCAGTAGAAAAAAGATTTGCATTCCGCATTTTTTTTTGTTAGTGAAAAATCAATTATATCCTACTATTATTTTAGGAACACCATTTATAAATGCAATTTATCCTTACATGCATATTGATGCAAAGGGATTCAAAGCTACCTATAAAAACCAATAAATTTCTTAACCTTTTGTTACAGACCAGTAATAAGAGACATAAATGCTTTGATTAATATGAAGCAAAAACATGTGAATTTCTTACAACTTGAAATGATGAGTATGAATGTTCAAAATATAATGAATTCTGTAAAAATTCAAGGAAAAATAAATTTGATATCTGACAAATTCATTGTGGATATTTGTGCTAATCAACCAAATACTTTTTGGAATCACAAAGAACATGTTGTTACTCTTCCTTATGAAGATGATTTCTGAGAAGATAGTATTCCAACAAAATCTAGACCCTGCCAAATGAACACCGAGTTTGTAGAATTCTGTTAAAAAAAGATTGACAATCGCTTACAAAAGGGTCTTATAAAACCTTCAAAATCCCCTTGGTCTTGCACTGCATTTTATATTTATAATGCTGCAGAGAAAGAATGAGGTATGCCCAGAGTTGTTAGTAATTATAAACCTCTTAATAAAGTTTTAAAATGGATTAGATATCCAATTCCCAATAAGAAGGATTTATTATCTAGATTATATGATGCCAATATATTTTCAAAATTTGACTTAAAATCTGGATACTGGAAAATTCGAATTTTTAGAGAACACACTTATAGAACTGCTTTTAATGTGCCTTTTCATCAATATGAGTAGAATGTTATGCCGTTTGGTCTGAAAAATGCTCCCTCTGAATTTCAAAAAATCATGAATGATATATTTAATCCATACATGGATTTTATAATAGTGTATATTGATGATATCCTTGAGTTTTCTAAAACAACAAAATTACATTTCAAACACCTAAATATTTTCAAACAAATTATGATGCAAAATGGCTTGGTCATTTCTAAACAAAAAATGTGCTTATTCCAAACCAGTGTTTGATTTCTACGACATAATATTTGTCAAGAAAAAATCGAGCCTATCCAAAGGGCTATGGACTTTGCAGAGAAATGCCCTGATATTATTACTGACAAACCTCAATTACAATGATTCTTAGAAAGTCTTAATTATATTTCTCCTTTCTATCAAAACTTGTCTCATGATTTGGATGCTTTGTATGATAGACTAAAGACGACCGAAGCCAAGGAGGGAGATACTCCAACTCTAGGGGAAGAAACTCCCCTTCATCATCATATGCTTCTTCATCATCCAATTTTCCAATTTGCAAAGGGAAAATATAAGATTAATTAATGCAAGAATTCAGCAGATCACAGAATCATCAAAAACTCCGAATATGAGAACTTCGATCCATCTAAAAGATATTCCAGAGGATCATCGCTTATATAAGAAATTGCAATCTTATATGTCTACTAAGAAAGCCAATTCGTTTGCTTCAGTTGCCAAAGAAAACTCTGCCGATAGGCAAAATTACGAAAAACTTAAAAATCAAGAATTAATAGTTCACGTAGAAAACTGTCAGAGTTTTTCGTAAAGAATTAATAGTTCTCAAAAGTTTACATAAATAATTAATAAAGAACACATATCTGAGAGTTTTTAATGAGAACTATTAATTATCGATATTCAAGTTTTTCATAATTTTGCCTATCAACAGAGTTTTCTTTGACAACTGAAGCAAACAAATTGTATTGATTAGTAGACATATAAGATTTCAGTTGCTCATATAAGGGATGATCCTCTGGAATATCTTCTAAATGGATCGAAGTACTCATATGCGGAGTTTTTGATGATTCTGCGATCTGTGGAATTCTCGCATTAATTAAACTCATAGTTTCCCTTTGCAAAATTGGGAAATTGGATAATGAAGAAGCATATGATGATAAAGGGGAGTTTCTTACCCTAGATGAGGAGCATCTCCCTCCTTGGCTTCTCCCATCTTTTCCTCGACCGCTGGCTATCTACCAAGGTGGATCCCTACTGCACAGAAAATTAGTATTTATCAAATGATGAATCAATATCATCCCAATCAATTTCATCTCTTATGTCTTCAAAATTTGGAAGGAATAATTTTTTTTTTATCATATCATGAATGATTTTTTTCAGTATAATAAAATGAATAACTTCATTTAGAGGAATACACTTAATTATAGTAATTATTGTTTTTTTTTTATAAAGAAAGTAAGTATAAAAATTCATTTAACCCTTTAAATATTCCCTAGACAAAAAGTCAAGTAAAGAATTTTCACTATCTTTCTTGTATTGTATTTCAAAATCAAAAGGGGATAATTGAGCTTGCCACCTTACAAAAATTAATTTTGAAGCATCGTGTTTAAAATCTTTGTTAAACATATATTTGACTGATTGGGCGTCAGTTCTTTCTATAAATTTCTGATTATATAGATCATCTTGGAATTTTAAAACACATTTAACAATGGTTAACATTTCATGGGCCACAGTGGCATATTTTTTTGGTTAACATTTCATGGGCCACAGTGGCATATTTTTTCTAACTTTCAGACCATTTTTCTAGAATGAAAACTAATGAACGTATCCTTGTACCATCTGAATTCTCCTAAATGTTTACTCCTAAGGCCATTTAAGAAGGTATGAGTATTTTCATGTTGGTCGGTAAATCTACCTTCAAATTGTTGAATAATAGTTAGCATAAGGGTATATACAACATCTTCTCTACCTTCTGGTAGTTCTCTACCTAGGTTATCAATACCTGGCAACATATTTTTGGCTTCAAAAATGTTATTTCTTTCTTAGTTAGAAAGAAAATTGTCCCACCAACCACGAAGTTGGCTAATAAATCCTGCAACAATCATTTTGCATATAGTAGCATCTGTTCGAACAGGGTTGCCCTCAGTTTCTTTTGGGCTAGAGACTTTTGCAATAGTAGAATACATTAGCATGCGATGGACTAATATAGATAATTGTCTTTCAGATAATCCATCTAAGTTCTATTCATATATATGATCGCCACTATATGACGTGTTTGCCAATGCCCACTCTTTTTTCTCTATCAGAATATCTTGAGGAGTTGGTCGTGGATAAAAGGCAGTTTACATTCAGGGCATATCAACATATTTCCCCCTCGATTATTTTCTTACCAATCCTCTGAGTTTATTTAACTCTGAGTGAATTTCCTCTCCCATGTTCGAAATTGGAGTGGACTTTATATCTTCAAGATTATTAGAAAGAGATTTAATAGCATCAACAAAATTATTGGACAGATCCATAGGTTTTATATTTAAACTAGCAAATTTCTTTTCAAGTAATTTTTCAAGCCGTTCTAAATCAGAGGGTTTTTCAAATCCTTGAATATCAGGAGGTCTTTTAACATGAGGTTTGACTGTCAAATCTTCTATTTTTCATTCTGAGGTAGAAGCTATATCAGATGACTTTTGACTATCGCTTAGCTTCTTAATCAAATCTGTCATGATATCTAGTTTTTATCAAGAGAAGAAATATGGTCTCCAAGAACTTTCACATAAAGACTCAAATAATTATTTTGAGCAATTAGACTATTTATTTCTGAAATAGTGATTTTTCCAACTTCATTATCAATGAATTTTTGAAAAGTAGAGAAAGTTATTCCTATATTATACGGTAATATGAAAGGTGATTGAGGAGGGTAAATGGCCTCAGTGATGGTGCCATTTGCATCTTAGTACGAACTCACAATAAGTTTTACATATAATGGCAGACATGTAGATATAAACCATGGCACAAAACAAATAATTTGATTATGTAATGCACATGTTTCATAGAAATCTTCAGAAATATTTTTCATTACATCAGGTCTATAAGTTTCAAAAACTATGTCCTAAACATGTTCCATTTTTCACAAAAAAATACCTTTTTAATATAATTCCTTGCCTGTGAACGAGGGCTAAAATCAATTTTTTGTGGAATCATGATTTAAAAAGTATTAACATCAAACTCTATTTCGGAGGAAGTGGTGTTATCCCTATCTAGGATATTGTCATTATCTTGAACTATATTTGTTTTAGGATTGGTTTTAATTTTTTCAATATTTTTGAATAGAATATGCGAATATGCAGAATTTAAAGTATGTAAAGATGCATCACGACTTCTAGCTGGACCATATACTTGTTCAACTGGAAGATATGATGCATAGCAGGTAACATTCTAGGTATAGAAAAGGAATTTCGATTATAAACGGTAGAATTATCGTCAAATTGGAGATTCATCCATCTGTATTTTGTTTCATGAGTTGACTCAAAATTTGTCACATCCTCCGCAAGTTATTTTAGAGAAATGATCAAATTTAATATCCATGTTTTTGGGAAACTAATCTTATTCCATCTAATAGATCTCCTCGTAGTGACCTTGGATTGTACAAAATTGGTTTCGATAAGCATAGTATAATTAGAAGCATCTTCGATCTATTTATATCGAGGATTTAAAGTACATAATAAATGATAATAAACACGATAATACAAACATATAAGTTCAGATCCAGACGCATAATTATAGCCATGAGTTTTCACATTTAAAGTTAAAGCATCAAGAATATTCATATAAGTCAAAGATAGTTGTAAGTTTAGCTGAGTGTTAAAATATACAGGGCCATAAGCAAGAGTAGATTCTATAGATCCCATTAGAGTTTGTCTGAAATTTAAATTTCTAGCATCACGTAATGCAGCTAGAAATGTTTCTGGAAGACCTTTCAAGGTTAAAGGTTTAAAAGCAATTTGCACTAAACCACAACAACAACAACAACAACAAACCCAGTATATTCCCACATAGTGGGGTCTGAGGAGGGTAAAATATACGTAGTCCATACCACTACCCCCGACGGGGGTAGAGAGGCTATTTTCGATAGACCCCCAGCTCAGGACCAAGGACTGTAGACCAACAGGCAAGCAAAATGATAAAATAACATAACACCAACATCCACAAAAATAAAGTATAATTAACCAAAAGGCAAGCATTATGTTAAAGTAACAAAGAATCAACATTCACAAACAAGACGTATAGTTAACCCACCAAGGACCCTCCGTCCCCCAAACCTAGAGCTACCAACCAAGCTACCTTTAACCCTCCTATCTACAGACTACGACTCGACCCCACTCCTTGGCCCTCTAGCTTAATACTCTTCTTCCAAACCTTCCTATCGAGGGTCATGTCCTTAGTAAACTCTAACTGTTCCATGTCATATTTAATCACTCCTCTCCAGTACAACTTAGGTCAACCCCTACCCCTCTTGAAACTATCCAAGGCCAACTTTTCACACCTACGAACTAGGGCATCCACGCCCCTTCTCATGACATGGCCAAACCATCTCAACCTCACTTTCCGCAACTTATCCTCAACCGAGACCACTCCCACCTTCTCCCGAATAGTCTCATTCCTGACCCTGTTAGCCCTCGTAAATCCACACATCCAACATAATATTTTCATTTTCTCCACCTTCAACCTTTGGACATGAGAACTCTTAATCGGCCAGCACTCAGCCCCATATAACATGGCCGTCCAGACCGCAACTCTATAAAATTTACCTTTAAGCTTAAGAGGCACCTTCTTATCGCACAAAATTCTCGAGGTAACCCTCCATTTCATTTAACCTGCCCTAATACGGTAGGAGACATCCTCATCAACCTCACCATTCCCCTTTATCATAGACCCAAGATACCTAAAACTATCTCTCTTACAAATAGCCTGTGACTAACTTCACCAATACCTCATCTTCTTGCCTTACATCACTAAACTTGCACTCTAAGTACTCTGTTTTGGTCCTACTCAACCTGAATCCTTTAGATTCCAGGGTCTGTCTCCAAACCTCCAGCTTATTATTGATACCTCGGCGCAACTTATCAATCAAAACTACATCATCTACAAAGAGAATACACCAGGGAAACTCCCCTTGTATATCACGTGTTAACACATCCATCACCAAGGCGAATAAAAATGGACTAAGAGTCAAACCCTGATGCAGCCCTGTCAAGACCGAAAAATACTCGGAGTCCCCTCTCACCGTCCTTACCCAGGTCTTTGCCCCCTCATACATGTCCTTAATCGACCGAATGTACGCCACAGGGATCCCTCTCTCCTCCAAGCATCTCCACAAAACCTCCTTAGGGACCTTGTCATAAGCCTTTTCCAAGTCGATAAACACCATGTGCAGATCCCTCTTATTCTCTATACTGTTCTACCAGCCTTCTCACTAGGTGAATTACCTTAGTTGTTGAGCGCCAGGCATAAATCCAAATTAATTCTCTGAAATAGGCACTATCTTTCTCAATCTCTGTTCCACCACCCTCTCCCAAATCTTCATCGTGTGACTCAATAACTTAATACTACAGTAGTTGTTGCAACTCTGAACGTCACTTGTGTTCTTATATAAAGGAATCATTATGCTCCATCTCCACGCCTCAGGTATCTTAGCGGTTTTGAAAATATTGTTAAACAAATGGGTAAGCCACCTCAATTCAGTACCACTAGCAAACTTCCAAAAATCTACCAGAATCTCATCCGGCCCCGTCGCCCTGCCTCGTCGCATTTTATGAGTAGCCTCCCAGATTTCCTCTACCTTAAAATGCCTACAATAGTCGAAGTCACGAGATTTCTCAGTGTGCTCCAACTCCCCTAACACAATACCTCTGTCCCCCTCATCATTCAAGAGCTGATGAAAATACGATTGCCATCTTTTCATAATAAGAACGTCCTCCACCAAAACTTTTCCATCCTCCCCCTTAATGCACTTTACCTGGTCCAGATCCCTACCCTTATGCTCCCTAGTTTTGGCAATCCTGTATAACCTCTTTTCCCCGCCTCGCTCCACCAGACCCGAATACACTCTCTCAAAAGCTGCTGTCTTAGCAGTCATAACTGCTAACTTAGCCTTTTTCTTAGCTAACTTGTACTCCTCCTTGCTCGCCCGCTTGTCCTCTTTTTCCTTACTCTCAACCAACTTAATGTACTCTGCCTTCTTCTCCTCTACCTTCCTCTTAACTTCTTTATTTCACCACCAATCCCCCCGATGCTTGCTAGACCAACCCTTTGTGATACCCAAAACCTCTCTAGCAATCTCCTTAATGCAACCCGCAGCCCTATCCCACAAGATAGCTAGGTATCTCTGACACTCCCATGACCTCATCCCTTCCAACTTCGCCTCTATCTCTAAAGCACTGGCTGAGTCAGGACACCCTACCTAACTCTAGGTCGACCCTCACCACCCCTCTTCTTCTTTCCCATCTTTATAACAAAATCCATCACCAGGAGTCTATGTTGAGTCGTAAGATTCTCATTCGAAATAACCTTACAATCCTTACACAAGTCTCTATCCCCCTTCCTAAGCAATAAAAAGTCAATCTGGGTATTGGCTAACTTACTACGGAAAGTAACCAAATGCTCTTCTTTCTTTGAGAAGCTGGAGTTCACTACTACCAACCCAAAGGCCCTCGCAAAATCCAATAGAGCAGTACCCTCATCATTCCTATCCCTAAAACCACAGCCACTATGCACATCACTGTAACCAATCGGCAAATGCCCGATGTGCCCATTGAAGTCCCCTCCTATGAGAAGCTTCTCCGAACTAGGCACATCTTGGATCACCTCATCCAGGACCTCCGAAAACCTCCTCTTCTCCTTCTCACCCAGTCTCACCTGTGTCACGTAAGCACTACAGACGTGCACCGTAAAACCCCCAATGACCAACTAAATAGTCATCACCCTATCATTGACCCTATTAACCTCCACTACCTGCCCCCTAAGCTCTTCATCCACTAGGATACCTACACCATTCCTACGCCTCTCATTACCTGAGTCCACAACTTGTACCCATCCACATCCCTAGCCTTAGAAGTTACCCATTTAGTCTCCTGAACACACACAATATTGATCCTTCTCTTCCTAAGAATCTTAACTAGCTTTATTAACTTACCCCGAAGGGTCCCTATGTTCCACGACCCTACCCTCAACCTAATATCTCCCGACTTCCCTCCCCTAAAACCCTGTCCTCCGCATCTTACCTTTAATCCAACAGCAGACCCCAAACCCACCCGCAGTCCCCCACACCCCCAGGCCCCACAGGACATGACCTTAGTCCACCATCTACTATCCCCACTGCCACTAAACCAATATGCATAAAATTTTACTGATTTTTAAATGTATCAATATTTTTTTTATTGAGTAATTTTATGGTTTGTTCATCAGCATTTAAAGTAATAGATTGTTCAGTGGTTTTTATTATCTGCTTATATTTAAATTTAAGCAGATATTATAGTAGAATATTATAAAACAACCGATATTCAGAGGATTGGTAAGAAAACAACTGAGGCAAAAATATGCTGATATTCCTCGTATGAAAACTCCCTATTATCCATGACCAACTCCTCAAGATATTCTGATAGAGAAAAGAGAGTGGTCATTCACAAACATGTCATATAGTGGAGATCATATATATAAATGGAACTAAGATAGATTATCTAAAAGATAATTATCAATATTAGTCCATCGCATGCTAATATATTCTTCTATTGCAAAAGTCTCTAGCCCTAATGATACGGAGGGTAACCCTGTTTGAGCAAAATAATTATTGCAGGTTTTACTGGCCAACTTCGTGGCTGGTGGGATAATTTTCTTCCTAACGAAGAAAGAAATAAAACATTTGAAGCCAAAAATATGTTGCCAGGTATTGATAACCTAGCTAGAGGATTACCAGAAGGTAGAGAAGATGCTGTATATACCTTTATGATAATGATTATTCAACAATTTGGAGGTAGATTTACCAACTAATATGAGAATACTCGTACCCTCTTAAATGGACTTAAGTGTAAACATTTAGAAGAAATCAGATGGTACAAGGATACTTTTATTAGTAGAGTTATGGATCTACCCAAATCTAGATTTTAACATTAGAAGGCTAGATTCATAGATGGTCTTCCACCTCTTTTTGTTGAAAGGGTTAAAAAATCTATCAAGGGTCAATATGGTGCCATTCCTTGGATGGATTTCACTTATGCGCAACTTATAGCAGCATGTACTGAAGAAGGTCTAAAAATTTGTAATGAGTTAAAATTGTCTAGACAAATTAAGCTTGATAAGCTTAAAGAAAGATCCCAATTAGGTGATTTCTATGGGTGATTTAGAATGGAAAATCCTGCTTCTGCCTCTAGAAAAAGGGGTCATAGCCATATAAAACCCAATGACCCAGATAAACCCTATAGAAAAAGGAGATCTAGACATAGATCCAACGAAGAGCGTGAAGTTAGAAAAACCCATCGTAAGTCTACTAGATTTATGAAAAATAGGTCTAAGAAAGACTTAGCAAAAATGACGTGTTACAATTGTGGTCAATTTGGTCATATTGCTCGAAATTGTAAACTTCAAAAACTCAAGTCCTTAGGAATTTCTGATGAGATTCATGATAAGGTCTATGGTTTGTTATATACTTCAGGTTCTGAATTTGATTATGAATATGAATCTGATTCTAAAAATGATATTGAATTACCTGATTCAACTGATAATAAGAATTATGAAAAAGCTAATGCTAATGCTTGCACAGATTGTAATAATAATATTTGTGATTGTGATGATGCTTTTTATAAATTGCAATCCCAGTTTGAAGATTTAGATTTAAATGTTCTAACAATTATTATTGATAGTGCTTTAGAATTATTAAAAAAAATGACTGATGAAAAGCTTTGTCAAAAAATTATTGGTCTTGCTTCTTTACAACCTAGCACTTCAAAGCCTGTTGATAGCAAATATGTTAAGAAAAATACTAAAACTGTTATTGATACTATGCCCTACTCTTTAACTAAAGTCAATAGACGTCTTTCCATCAGTCAAACACCTGGTAAAGATACGTCTCGTGATGATTTGAAAATAAAAGTTGAAAATTTAAAAAAAGAAATTCTTTTTTTGAAACAAAATCAAATGATTTTTGATCATAGAATTTCAAATATTGAAAATATTTCTCAAATTGATATTATTTCCAGTTCCAAAGGAAAAGAAAAAATTGCTGAAAATTCTAACAATCAAATGATTCGTCATATTGAAGTATAAAATGATTTCTTTTAGGGTATGATGCAAATTGTTATTACCTATAAATGGTATATAAATTGCACTATCTTAATTAATAATGAATTTTCTATAACTGATATGGCTATGATTGATAGTGGTGCTGATGTTAGTTGTATGCAAGAATGATTAATTCCAACCAGATATTTTCAAAAAACAACGCATATAGTCAAATCTGCATTTGGTCATTCTGTTGATATTAATTATAAACTACCTCATTCACATATATGTAGAAATAAGATTTTCATTTTGCATTACTTTTTCTTAGTAAAAAATCAATTATATCCTCCTATTATTTTAGGAACACCGTTTATAAATGTAATTTATCCTTACATGCATATTGATGCTTGGGCTTCAAATATACCTATAAAAACCAAGAAATTTCTTATCATTTTGTTATAGATCCAATAACAAGAGACATAAATGCTTTGATTAATATGAAGCAAAAATATGTGAATTTCTTACAACTTAAAATGATGAGTATGAATGGTCAAATACAATAAATTCTGTAAAAATTCAAGAAAAAATAAAATTGATATCTGACAAATTGATTGTGGATATTTGTGTTGATCACCTAAATGCTTTATGAAATTGCAAAGAACATATTGTTACTCTTCCTTATGAAGATAATTTCAGAGAAGATAGTATTCCAACAAGATCCAGACCGTACCAAATGAACACACAGTTAGTAGAATTCTGTAAAATTGAGATTGACAATCTCTTACAAAAGAGTCTCATAAAACCTTCAAAATCCCCTTGGTCTTGCACTACATTTTATGTTAATAATGCTGAAGAGAAAGAACGAGGTATACCCAGACTTGTTATTAATTATAAACCTCTTAATAAAAGAACGAGGTATGCCCAGACTTGTTATTAATTATAAACCTCTTAATAAATATTTAAAATGGATTAGATATCCAATTCTAAATAAGAAGGATTTATTATCTAGATTATATGATGCCAAAATATTTTCAAAATTTGATTTAAAATCTGGATACTGGTAAATTTGAATTTTTAAAGAACACCCTTATAGAACTACTTTTAATGTTCCTTTTGGTCAATATGAATGGAATGTTATGCCCTTTGGTCTAAAAAATGCTCCCTCTGAATTTCAAAAAATCATGAATGATATATTTAATCCATACATGGATTTTATAATAGTGTATATTGTTGATATCCTTGTGTTTTCTAAAACAATAGAATTACATTTCAAACACCTGAATATTTTCAAACAAATTATAATGCAAAATGGCTTATAAAAGTAATAACTGACGCCTAATCAGTCAAACATATATTTGAGCAATATTTTAAGCACGATGCTTCAAAATTATTTTTTACAAGGTGGCAAGCTCAATTAGCCCCTTTTGATTTTGAAATACAAGACAAGAAAGGTAGTGTAAATTCTTTACTTGACTTTTTGCCTAGGGTATATTTAAAGGGTTAAATAAATTTTTATACTTACTTTCTTTCTGAAAAAACAATAATTACTATAATTAAGTGTATTCCTCTAAATGAAGTTATTCGTTTTATTATACTGGAAAAATAATTCATGATAGGATAAAAAAGATTTATTCCTTCCAAATTTTGAAGACATAAGAGATGAAATTTATTAGGATGATATTGATTCATCATTTGATAAATACTAATTTTCAGTGCAGTATGGATCCACTTTGGTAGATAGCCAGCGGTCAAGGAAAAGGAGGCAGAAGACAAGGAGGTAGATACTCCTCCTCTAGGGGAAGAAACTCTCCTTCATCATCATATGCTTCTTCATCATCCAATTTCCCAGTTTTGCAAAGGGGAAATATGAGTTTAATTAATGCAAGAATTTCGCCGATCGCTGAATCATCAAAAACTCCGCATATGAGCACTTCGATTCATCTAGAAGATATTCCAGTGGATTATCCCTTATATAAGTAACTACAATCTTATATGTCTGCTAAGTAAGCTGATTCATTTGCTTCAGTTGCCAAAGACAACTCTGCCGATAGGCAAAATTACGAAAAACTTGAAAATCGAGAATTAATAGTTCTCATAGAAAACTCTCAGATATGTAAACAAAATGATCCATGGAAGCTACTCGAAAAACACTTGTTAACTAACCTCAATTTTGCAGGAAAATCTTATAAGACAAGAGCATTTTATGAATCAATACTAGTGTCTACTGGGAGCATTGAAATAGAACACCACCCAATGGGTGAAACAACTCCAGATGTTCATGGATATTCCAAAATAGTTATTAAAAAACTCATCTAGATAGAAGACTGGGGAACCACCTCCATGACAGAAAAAGGCATGACAATGAAAGGATCAAGAATTGCCTTCACTTATTGGGACTATACAAAAGCCTTTACTTAGATTTTATATTATAACAGTATTAAGGATAAACATACTTGGTTTCTAAGATTTGTTCTAAAGTCTTTGAAGACCCAATTTTCAATTGGTTTATTCAATGATGTTCGTATCATGGCCCTACCATTAAAATATTACCATCAGAATATCTGCATCTTTACAAAGAATGGGCTAAAGTATCACCATTCTTAATAGATTTATATCACTCGAACCACGTCTGCAACTTAGATAAAATCGACCAAATGTGTTTCTTTATAAAATTTTCCATTCCATGGATACATAATGGAGCGTTGAATTTGGTTACACGAAAGAACAAATACCCAGACTGTATAGGTATTCTATACCAATTTTTGGGGAAAACTAACCAGAAATGACCCCCTCACTCAAATCCCGCACGGATGAGACTTGCTCGAATCTATTAATAGAAAAATCGTCGAATACTCTGCTGCTACACAAAAGAAAGTTATGGACAGTAAAAATCTAAGTTATATCTCTAGAAGAACCTCTACCCATAAAGGAGAAAAATTAGAATTGATTGAAAAATATTTAGAAGAAGTCCGAAAAAATTTGATAAAAATCGTGGAACAATGTTCGAATACTTTTATGAAAAGTCTTACACGTAAATAAACTGAAGATATCCAAGAATCTCATCCACTTCCACCAGAAAATATTCTCAATAACTAAGAAATTGAAAAAACTGAAGAGTTACTCTACAAGATGAAAAGATAAGACAAGATGTGATAAGAAACACCCATTTACTAAGCCATTTTTACTATGTATGGGATCAGGATGTAGGGCCCTTTGTAATAATAAAAAAACTATGCACTACTGTGCGCAGATTCTTTTTTCTTTCTATATATATAGACGCCTCATTTGTTTGAGAGGCAGTAGTAAAAAAATTCTCTTTTATTTTTCTCTCTCTAAGTTTGCTCTTCCTGCTCTCTTCCCTTCTTGTATAATATTTCAAGGCTTTAATAAAAGAAGGCAGCTAGCCGACATTTACTATTCTGGCCTTGCACTCGGCCACTTGTAAGGTATTAATTTCTTTTTCTTCTGAAGTACTTTTAATACTTCTTTTTCCTTTCCAGCCGTGACTATGTACGACTAAAAAACTTCTCATGCCTATGTTGGAAATCTAACCTCTCTTACTATAAAATTATGAAAAATCTAGACTTTATCAAAATATGAACAAATCTTTCTATATTTTCTTGACTTGGTTCCAAAATGGTGGTACAGTCGAAATTTAACATGGTTTATGTTGGCTTTGTCTCTGTGACTACATCTAGTAAGATGTGCCTCTTTAGCCCGATAACATTGAAGAAAAGGGAGACCTTTTTCATAGTAAGAACTTCTAGACACATGGGTTAACATAAATATATTAAACAACTGACAGACCCCTTGTTTGGGTAAAATATTATATCTTTCATGTAGTCATCAAGCTATTTGAAATTCTTTTATATTTCGGTTGCTGTTTTGGTTTGGTATTCTGACTAAGACTTAATCTGATGCTTTTAAGTTAGTCTGCTCGGCAGAGCGGCTTACCCCTGCCTCTTTAGATCCTACTTGTATGGTATGCGCTACTGTGCGCAGATTCTTTTTCTTACTATATATATAGATGCCTTATTTGTTAGAGAGGCAGTAGTAAAAAATTTTCTCTTTTATTTTTCTCTCTATAAGTTTGCTCTCCCTACTCTCTTCCCCTCTTGTATAATATTTCAAAGCTTTAATAAAAGAAGGCAGCTAGCTGACATTTACTATTCTGGCCTTACACTCGGCCACTTGTAAGGTATTTATTTATTTTTCTTCTGAAGTACTTTTAATACTTCTTCTTCCTTTCCAGCCGTGACTATGTCCGGCTAAAAAACTTCTCATACCTATGTTGGAAATCTAACCTCTCCTTCTTATCACATCTTGTCTTTTCTTTTCATCTGGTAGAGTAAATCCTTATTTTTTTCAATTTCTTCATTATTGAAAATATTTTCTGGCAGAAGTGGCTGAGATTCTTGAATATCTTCAATTTATTCATTTGTAAAACTTTTCATTGAAGTATCTGAACATTGTTCCACAGTTTTTATCAAACTTTTTTGGACTTTTTCTAAATATTTTTCAATCAATTCTAATTTGTCTCCTACATGGATAGAGATTCTAGAGATATAACTTAGATGGATCATTTTGTTTACATACCTGAGAGTTTTCTACGAGAACTATTAATTCTTGATTTTCATGTTTTTTGTAATTTTGGCAATCGGCAGAGTTATCTTTGGAAACCGAAGCAAACGAATCGGCTTGATTAAATGACATATAAGGATTGCAGTTGCTCATATAAGGGATGATTATCTGGAATATCTTTTAGATAGATGGAAGTGCTCATATAAGGAGTTTTTGATGATTTTGCTATCTGCGGAATTCTTGCATTAATTAAACTCATATTTCCCCTTTGCAAAACTGGGAAATTGGATGATGAAGAAGCGTATGATGATGAAAGGGAATTTCTTCCCCTAGAGGAGGATTATTTCCCTCCCTGGCTTCTGCCGCCTTTTCCTCGACCGCTGGCTATCTGCCATGGTGGATCCACACTGCACTAAAAATTAGTATTTATTAAATGCTGAATCAGTGTCATCCCAATCAATTTCATCTCTTATGTCTTCAAAATTTGGAAGGAATAAATCTTCTTTTATCATATCATGAATGATTTTTCTAGTATAATAAAATGAATATCTTCATTTAGAGGAATACACTTAATTATAGTAATTATTATTTTTTCAGAAAGAAAGTAAGTATAAAAATTCATTTAACCCTTTAAATACTCCCTAGACAAAAAGTTAGGTAAAGAATTTTCACTATCTTTCTTGTATTGTATTTCAAAATAAAAAAGGGGTTAATTGAGCTTGCCCCCTTGCAAAAATTAATTTTGGAGCATCGTGTTTAAAATCTTTGTCAAACATATATTTGACTGATTGGGTGTCAGTTCTTACTATAAATTTTCGATTACATAGATCATCTTGGAATTTTAAAACACATTTAACAATAGTTAACATTTCATGGGCCACAGTGGCAAATTTTTTCTGACTTTCAGACCATATTCCAGAATGAAAATTAATGAGACACTTAGTATTATTATGGGGATTTACTTGTTTAAGTATTCCTCTATAACAAATATTAGAAGCATCAGTCTTGACTATTTTTAACCAAGCAGGATTTGCTAAGGTGAATCAAGGTAAAGTCTTGATACATTTTTTAATCATTTTGACTAGATTAGTGTGAGAAGTCGTCCAAGGTTATTTATGGTTCTTTTTTAGTCTATCATACAAAGGATCTAAATCACGAGACAAGTTTTGACAGAAAGGATAAATATAATTAAGACTTCCTAAGAATGTTTGTAATTGAGTTTTGTCAGTAATAATATTAGGGAATTTTTCTGCAAAGTCCATAGCCCTTTGGATCGGCTCAATTTCTCCTTGACAAATATTATGTCCTAGAAATCGAACACTGGTTTGGAATAAGCATATTTTTGGTTTAGAAATGACCAGGCTATTTTGCATTACAATTTGTTTGAAAATATTCAGGTGTTTGACAAGTAATTCTAATGTTTTAGAAAACACAAGAGTATCATCAATATACACTATTATAAAATCCATGTATGGATTAAATATATCATTCATGGTTTTTTGAAATTCAAAGGGAACATTTTTCAGACCAAAGGGCATAACGTTCCACTCATATTGACCAAAGGGCACATTAAAAGCAGTTCTATAAGTGTGTTCTTTAAAAATTCAAATTTGCCAGTATCCAGATTTTAAATCAAATTTTAAAAATATATTGACATCATATAATATAGATAATAGATCCTTCTTATTAGGAATTGGATATCTACTCCATTTTAAAACTTTATTAAGAGGTTTATAATTAATAACAAGTCTGGGCATACCTCGTTCTTTATCTGCAGCATTACTAACATAAAATGCAGTGCAAGACCAAGGGGATTTTGAAGGTTTTATGAGACCCTTTTGTAAGAGATTGTCAATCTCCATTTTACAGAATTCTACTAACTCTGTGTTCATTTGGCAGGGTCTGAATTTTTTTGGAATACTATCTTCTCTGAAATCATCTTCATAAGGAAGAGTAACAACATGTTCTTTGCTATTCCAGAAAGCATTTGGGTGATAGCACAAATATCCACAATCAATTTGTCAGATATCAATTTTATTTTTTCTTGAATTTTTATAGAATTCATTGTATTTTGAACATTCATACTCATCATTTCAAGTTGTAAGAAATTCACATGTTTTTGCTTCATATTAATCAAAGCATTTATGTCTCTTGTTACTGGATCTGTAACAAAAGGATAAGAAATTTCTTGGTTTTTATAGGTAGCTTTGAAGCCCTTCGCATCAATATGTGTGTAAGGATAAATTGCATTTACAAATGGTGTTCCTAAAATAATAGGAGGATAAAATTAATTTTTCACTAAAAAAAAGAAATGCGGAATGCAAATCTTATTTCTACAGATATGTGCATGAGGTAGTTTATAATTAATATCAAGAGAATGACCAGATGCAGGTTTGACTATATGCGTTGTTTTTTGAAAATATCTAGTTGGAATTAATCCTTCTTGAATACAACTAACATCAGCACCACTAGCAATCATAGCCATATCGGTTACAGAAAATTCATTATTAATCAATATAGTACAATTTATATACCATTTATAGGTAGTAACAATTTGTATCATACCCAAAAAAATCAATTTTATATCAATATCACGAATATTTTATTGTTAGAATTTTCAAAATTCTTTTCTTTTCCTTTGGAATTGAAAATAATATCAATTTGAGAAATATTTTCAATATTTGAAATTCAATGATTAGAAATCATTTGAATTTGTTTCAATGAAATAATTTCTTTTTTAAAATTTTCAACTTCTATTTTCAAATCATTAAGAGACGTATCTTTACCAGCTGTTTGACTGATGGCAAGATGTCTATTGACTTCAGTTAAAGAGTAGGGCATAATATTGATAACAGATTTAGTGTTTTTCTTAACATATTTGCTATCAGTAAGCTTTTGAAGTGCTAGGTTGCGAAGAAGTAAGATTAATAATTTTTTGACGAAGCTTTTCATCAGTCACTTCTTTTAATAATTCTAAAGCACTATCAACAGTAATTGTTTGAACATTTAAATCTAAATCTTAAAACTAGGATTGGAATTTATAAAAGCATCATCATAATTACAAACATTATTATTACAATCAGTGCAAGAATTACTATTAGCTTTTTCATGATTCTCATTGTCAATTGAATCAAATAATTCAACATCATTTGCAGAATCAGATTCATATTCATAATCAAATTCAGAACCTGAAGTATATAACAAACCATAGACCTTATCATGCATCTCATCAGAAAATCCCAAGGACTTGAGTTTTTAAAGTTTACAATTTTGAGCAATATGACCAAATTTACTGTAATTGTAACACTTGATTTTTGCTAAGTCTCTCTTAGACCTATTTTTCATAAATCTAGTATACTTATGATGCTTTTTTCTAACTTCATGCTCTTCTTTGGATCTATGTCTAGATCTCCTTTTTCTATAAGGTTTATCCGGGTCATTAGGTTTTATATGTCTATGACCCTTTTTTCTAGAGGCAGAAGCAGGATTTTCCATTTCAAATTATCCACTGAAATCACCTAATTGGGATCTTTCTTTAAGCCTATCAAGCTTAATTTGTCTAGACAATTTTAACTCATTACAAATTTTTAGACCTTCTTCGGTACAAGCTACTATAAGCTGGCCATAAGTGAAATCCGTCCAAGAAATGGCACCATATTGACCCTTGATAGATTTTTTAACCCTTTTAGCAAAAAGAGGTGGAAGACCATCTATGAATCTAGCCTTCCAATGTTCTAATCTAGATTCAGGTAGATACATAACTCTACTAATAAAAGTATCCTTGTACCATCTGAATTCTCCTAAATGCTTACACCTAAGGCCATTTAAGAGGGTACGAGTATTTTCAAGTTGGTTGGTAAATCTACCTCCAAATTGTTAAATAATAGTTAGCATAAGGGTATATACATCATCTTCTCTACCTAGGTTATCAATACCTTGCAACATATTTTTGGCTTCAAAAATTTTATTTCTTTCTTTGTTAGAAGAAAATTGACACACCAACCATGAAGTTGGCCAGTAAAACCTGCTATAATCATTTTGCATAGAGTAGCATATGTTCGAACAGGGTTACCCTCAGTATCTGTAGGGCTAAAGACTTTTGCAATAGTTGTATACTTTAGCAGGTGATGGACTAATATAGATAATTGTCTTTCAGCTAATCCATCTAAGTTCCATTCATATATATGATCTCCACTATATGACGTGTTTGTCAATGACCACTCTCTTTTTCTATAAATACATCTCAAGGAGTTGGTCGTGGATATAGGCAGTTTGCATACGAGAAATATCAGCATATTTTTCCCCGATTGTTTTCTTACCAATCCGTTAAGTTTATTTAACTCTGAGTGGATTTCTGCTCCTATGTTCGAAATTGGAGTGGACTTTATATCTTTTAAATTATTAGAAAGAGATTCAATAGCATCAGAAAAATTATTGGACAGATGCATGGGATTTATATTTAAACTAGCAAATTTCTTTTCAAGTAATTTTTTAAGCCGTTCTTTTCAAATCCTTGAATATCAAGAGGTCTTGGAACATAAGGCTTAGCTGTCAAATCTTCTGTTTTGCATTCTGAGGTAGAAACAATATCAGATGACTTTTGATTATCGCTTAGCTTCTTAATCAAATCTGTCATGATATCTAGTTTTTTATCAAGAGAAGAAATATGTTCTCCAAGAACTTTCACATAAACACTCAAATAATTATTTTAATCAATTAGACTATTTATTTCTGAAATAATGATTTTTCTAACTTCTTTATCAATGAATTTTTGAAAAGTAGAGAAAGTTATTCCTATATTGTTCAGTAATATGAAAGGTGATTGAAGAGGGTAAATGGCCTGAGTGATGGTGCCATTTGCATCTTGGTACAATCTCTTAATAAATTTTACATATAATGGCAGATATGTAGATATGAACCATGGTACAAACTAAATAATTTGATTGTACAATTTTGAATGACATACATCTGCAGTGTGACCAAATTTTTGGCACAATTGGCATCAAATAGATTGTCTTGAATTTGATCTCTAATTCTGCTGATTATTGGAGTTGGATTATCAAGGAGAAGATTGGTTCCACTGTTGATTATTGAAGTTAGATTATCGAGGAGCAGATTGGTTCCATTGTTGATTGTTGAAGCGATGATTATTCCAATTAGAATGGTATGGTATGTTTGTCTTTTATGCTATAACAGCTATGATAGTAGAGGATGACTTCTCGAGATCTTGGTGCTTGAGGAAAAACTCATGATCGGTGAGCTTGTGAAATAATTCTTCAAAACTCAATGAAGAGTCTCTTGCTTTTATAGCAGCAGAGATTTCACGATACTCCAGGCCCAGTTCGCTTAGAATCTTGACAATAAGTTCATCATATGTTACTGGTGATCCAGTAACTTTGAGAGCATCAAAAAGAGATCGAACCTCTTGTAAGTATTCTGCAATAGATTTAGAGGCTTTCTTGATATTCTGCAATTGGTCACGCAAGCTAAAAATGCGAGTGTGGCTCTTATTTTCATAAGCCGTGTGAAGAAGTTCCCAGGCAGTCTTAGCAGATGGAGCTGTGGAAACAGTAGCCACAATAGTGGCATCGACAGATGCCATCATTGCTTGCTGGATTAGTTGGTCCTGAGAGAACCAAATTTGATAGGTGGGATTTGACATCATAGGTTATCTTGAGTAACTATCATTGGTGGTGCCAATTTTGATTCATCAAGATGTCCCATGAGATGATGGCCATCGAGTAGCATAACAAGTTGCGCTTTTGGAGAGAAAAAAGTTGAGATTACTTTGCAATTTGATAGGTAACTGAGATGCGGGATTGAATTGTACCACATGAATAATAGGTAAAGTAGTAGAAGCACTGCTATTGGTAGCAGTAGCATCACCAGAGTTAATAATAACTGGAGGGATTATTTCTTGAGGTGCAGCCATAGATAAGGAGAGAAAAAGGATCTAACTCGTAAGAGGCTAGAGGCTCTGATACCATATAAAACCAGATAAAGAGAGTCGAAAGATGGATTTATTCCTTCAACATCCAGAATTTAAATACAATAAATAACAATAACCTACAACTAAACTTAAAGAATAGATATACAACAATAAACTCCTACAATAGGAGGAGTCTCCTATAAATACAAACTGATAGTAACTATACAGTAAAATATTTTACTATTGATAATATAAAATAATTATGCTTAATAGATATAAAATCCACTCCAATTTTGAACATAGGAGCAGAAATCCACTCAGAGTTAAATAAACTCAGAGGATTGGTAAGAAAACAATCGGGGAAAAATATGCTGATATTCCCCGTATGCAAACTGCCTATTATCCACGACAACTCCTTAAGATGTTCTGATAGAAGAAAGAGAGTGGTCATTGACAAACACGTCATATAGTGGAGATCATATATATGAATGAAACTTAGATGGATTATCTAAAATACAATTATCTATATTACTCCATCGCATGCTAATGTATTCTACTATTGAAAAAGTCTCTATCCCTAAAGCTACTAAGGGTAACCCTATTCGAACAAATACTACTATACGCAAAATGATTGTTGCAGGTTTTACTGACCAACTTTGTGGCTGGTGGGACAATTTTCTCTCTAACAAAGAAAGAAATAAAATTTTTGAAGCCAAAAATATGTTGCCAGGTATTGATAACCTAGGTAACGAATTACCAGAACGTAGAGAAGATGCTGTATATACACTTATGCTAACTATTATTCAACAATTTGGAGGTATATTTACCAACCAACATGAAAATACTTGTACCCTCTTAAATGGCCTTAGGTGTAAACATTTAGGAGAATTCAGATGTTACAAGGATACTTTCATTAGTAGTGTTTTGGATCTACCCGAATCTAGATTTGAACATTGGAAAGCTAGATTCATAGATGGTCTTCCACCTATTTTTGCAGAAAGGGTTAAAAAATCTATCAAGGGTCAATATGGTGCCATTCCTTGGACGGATTTCACTTATGGTTAGCTTATAGCAGCTTGTACCGAAGAAGGTCTAAAAATTTGTAATGAGTTAAAATTGTCTAGAAAAATTAAGCTTGATAGGCTTAAAGAAAGATCCCAATTAGGTGATTTCTGTGGATAATTTGGAATGGAAAATCCTGCTTCTGCCTCTAGAAAAAGGGGTCATAGACATATAAAACTCAATGACCCTGATAAACCCTATTGAAAAAAAGATCTAGACATAGATCCAAAGAAGAGCGTGAAGTTAGAAAAACCCATCATAAGTCTACTAGATTTATGAAAAATAGGTCTAAGAGAGACTTAGCAAAAATGAAGTATTACAATTGTGGTTAATTTGGTCATATTGCTCCAAATTGTAAACTTCAAAAACTCAAGTCCTTAGGTATTTCTGATGAGATTCATGATAAGGTCTATGGTTTGTTACATACTTCAGGTTCTGAATTTGATTATAAATATGAATTTGATTCTGAAAATAATGTTGAATTACCTGATTCAACTGACAATGAGAATCATGAAAAAGCTAATGCTAATGCTTGCACTGATTATAATAATAATGTTTGTAATTGTGATGATGCTTTTTATAAATTGCAATCCTAATTTAAAGATTTAGATTTAAATGTTCAAACAATTACTGCTGATAGTGCTTTAGAATTATTAAAAGAAGTGACAAATGAAAAGCTTCATCAAAAATTTATTGATCTTGCTTCTTCACAACCTAGCACTTCAAAGCCTACTGATAGCAAATATGTTAAGAAAAATAATGAATCTGTTATTAATATTATTGCTGGCAAAACTCAATTACAAAGATTCTTAGGAAGTCTTAATTATATTTCTCTTTTCTATCAAAACTTGTCTCGTGATTTAGCTCCTTTGTATGATAGACTAAAAAAGAATCATAAAGAACCTCAGACGACTTCTCACACTTATCTAGTCAAAATGATTAAAAAGCGTGTCAAGACTTTACCTTGTTTAACCTTAGCAAATCCTGCTTGGTTAAAAATAGTTGAGACTGATGCTTCTAATATTGGTTATGGAGGAATACTTAAACAAGCAAATCCCCATAATAATACAGAACATCTCGTTAGTTTTCATTCTAGAAAATGGTCTAAAATTTAAATTTCTAGCATCACGTAATGCAGCTAGAAATATTTCTGGAAGACCTTTCAAGGTTAAAGGTTGAAAAACAATTTGCACTAAACCAATATGCATAAAATTATACTGATTTTTAAACGTATCAATATCTTTTTTATTAAGTAATTTTATGGTTTGTTCATCAACATTTAAAGCAATATATTATTCAGTGGTTTTTATATAGACGGAAGAATTTGTCTCCAATTTGATGATAATTCTACCATTTATAATCGAAATTCCTTTTCTATACCTAGAATATTACCTGCTATGCATCATATCTCTTTACATACTTTAAATTCTGCAAATTCGCATATTCCATTAAAAAATATTGAAAAAATTAACATCAAGCCTAAAACAAATATAGTTCAAGATAATGACAATATCCCAGATAGAGATAATCCCACTCCCTCCAAAATAGAGTTTGATGTTAATTCTTATTAAATCATGATTCCACACCTAATTAATTTTAGCCTTGGTTCACAGGCAAGGAATTATACCAAAAAGGATTTTTTTTTTTGTGAAAAATGGAACATGTTTAGGACATGGTTTTTTGAAACTTATAGTCTTGGTGAAATGAAAAATATTTCTGAAGATTTCTATGAAATGTGTGCATTACATAATCAAATTATTTGTTTTGTGCCATGGTTTATATCTACATATCTGCCGTTATATGTAAAACTTATTGAGAGGTCATCCCATGATACAAATGACACCATCACTCAGGCCATTTACCCTCCTCAATCACCTTTCATATTACCAAATAATACAGGAATAACTTTCTCTGCTTTTAAAAAATTCATTGATAATAAAGTTGGAAAAATCACTATGTCAGAAATAAATAGTGTAATTGCTCAAAATAATTATTTGAGTCTTTATGTGAAAGTTCTTGGAGAACATATTTCTTCTCTTGATAAAAAACTAGATATCATGACAGGTTTGATTAAGAAGCTAAGCGATAGTCAAAGTTCATATGATGTTGCTTCTACCTCAGAATGTAAAATAGAAGATTTGACAGCTAAGCCTCATGTTCAAAGACCTTCTGACATTCAAGGATTTGAAAAACCCTCTGATTTAGAACGACTTACAAAATTACTTGAAAAGAAATTTGCTAGTTTAAATATAAAACCCATGGACCAGTCCAATAATTTTGCTGATGCTATTGAATCTATTTCTAATAATTTTAAAGATATAAAGTCCACTTCAATTTCTATCATTGGAGTGGAAATCCACTCAGAGTTAAATAAACTCAGAGGATTGGTAAGAAAACAACCGGAGAAAAAATATGCGGATATTCCCCATATGCAAACAGCCTATTATCCACGACCAACTCCTTAAGATATTTTCATAGAGGAAACAGAATGGTCATTGACAAACACGTCATATAGTGGAGATCATATATATGAATGGAACTTAGATGGATTATCTGAAAGATAATTATCTATATTAGTCCATCGCATGCTAATGTATTCTGCTATTGCAAAAGTCTCTAGCCCTAAAGATACTGAGGGTAACCCTATTTGAACAGATGCTACTGTAAGCAAAATAATTATTGAAGGTTTTACTGGCCAACTTCGTCTTGCCATCACTCAAACACCTGGTAAAGATATATCTCTTGATGATTTGAAAATAGAAGTTGAAAATTTGAAAAAAGAAATTATTTCTTTGAAACAAAATCAAAAGATTTCTGATCATAGAATTTCAAATATTGAAAATATTTCTCAAATTAATATTATTTCCAGTTCCAAAGGAAAGGAAAAAATTGTTGAAAATTCTAACAATTAAATTATTCAGGATATTGATGTAAAAGCTATTTGAAATTCTTTTATATTTCGGTTGGTGTTTTGGTTCGGTATTCCGACTAAGACTAAATCCGATGCTTATAAGTTAGTCTGCTAGGAAGAGAGGCTTACCCCTGCCTCCTCAGATCCTACTTGTATGGCCTCAGAGCATCTTGAGGAGTCGGTCGTGGATAATAGGCAGTTTGCATACGGGGAATATGAACATATTTCCCCCCAATTGTTTTCTTACCAATCCTCTGAGTTTATTTAACTCTAAGTGGATTTCCACCCCTATTTTTGAAATTGGAGTGCACTTTATATCTTCAAAATTATTAGAAAAATATTCAATAGCATCAATAAAATTATTGGACAAATCCATGGATTTTATATTTAAACTAGCAAATTTCTTTTCAAGTAATTTTTCAAGCCGTTCTAAATCAGAGGGTTTTTCAAATCCTTGAATATCAGAAGGTATTTGAAAATAAGGCTTAGCTGTCAAATCTTCTGTTTTACATTCTAAGGTAGAAGCAATATCAGATGACTTATGACTATCGCTTAGCTTCTTAATCAAATCTGTCATGATATCTAGTTTTTTTTATCAAGAGAAGAAATATGTTCTCTAAGAACTTTCACATAAAGACTCATAATTATTTTGAGCAATTAGACTATTTATTTCTGAAATAGTGATTTTTCCAATTTCATTATCAATGACTTTTTTAAAAGTAGAGAAAGTTATTCCTGTATTATTCGGTAATATGAAAGTTGATTGAGGAGGGTAAATGGCCTGAGTGATGGTGCCATTTGCATCTTGGTACGAACTCTCAATAATTTTTACATATAACGACAAATATATAGATATAAACCATGGAACAAAATAAATATTTGATTATGTACTGCACATATTTCATAGAAATCTTCAGAAATATTTTTCATTTCATCAGGACTATTAAGTTTCAAAAAATCATGTCCTAAACATGTTCCATTTTTCACAAAAAAATTCCTTTTAATATAATTCCTTGCTTGTGAATCAGGGCTAAAATGAATTAGGTGTGGAATCATGATTTAACAAGAATTAACATCAAACTCCATTTCAAAGGGAGCGGAGTTATCCCTATCTGGGATATTGTCATTATCTTTAACTATATTTGTTTTAGGATTGATTTTAATTTTTTCAATATTTTTGAATGGAATATGTGATTATACATAATTTAAAGTATGTAAAGATGCAACACGAATTTTAGATGGACCATATACTGGTTCAACTGGAGAGATATGATGCATAGCAGGTAACATTCTAGGTATAGAAAATGAATTTCGAATATAAATGGTAGAATAATCGTCAAATTGGAGACAAATTCTTCCGTCTGTATTTTGAGTTACATGACTTAACTCAGAATTTGTCACATCCACCGCAAGTTATTTTAGAGAAATGACCAAATTTAATATCCATGTATTTGGGAAATTAATCTCATCCCATCAATAGGTCTCCTCGTAGTGACCTTGGATCTTGTAAAATTGGTTTCGATAAGCATAGTATAATCAGAAGCATCTTCGATCAATTTACATTGATTATTTAAAATATATAATAAATGATAATAAATATGATAAGACAAATATACAAGTTCAGATCCAGGCGCATAATTATAGCCATGAGTTTTCACATTTAAAGTTAAAGCATCAAGAATATTCATATCAGTCAAAGATAGTTGTAAGTTTGGCTGAGTGTTAAAATATACAGTGCCATAAGAAAGAGTGGATTCTATATATCCCATCAGATATTGTTTGAAATTTAAATTTCTAGCATCACGTAATATAGCTAGAAATGTTCCTTGAAGACCTTTCAAGGTTAAAGGTTTAAAAGCAATTTGCACTAAACCAATATGCATAAAATTATACTGATTTTTAAATGTATCAATATATTTTTTATTCAATAATTTTATGGTTTGTTCGTCAGCATTTAAAGTAATAGATTGTTCAGTGGTTTTTATTACCTGTTTGTATGGTATCAAAGCCTAGTGATTTCATAGTAATCGAGTAATAGATGTAAAATATTCATCATAGGTATGAAGTTTTATAATCAATGGATATGGGAGAAGTTAGTAAGAAAAGTACTAAACTTGAAGAGGTAGATTTACCTCAAAATATGGATTTATCAAGCAGGATCTGAAGAGGGAGGGGTAAGCCGCTATGCCTAGCAGACTAACTTATAAGCATCGGATTAAGTCTTAGTCGGAATACCAAATCAAAACACCAACTGAAATATAAAAGAATTTCAAATAGCTTGATGACTGCATGGAAGATTTAATCTTTTACCCAAACAAGGGGCCTGTCAGTTGTTTAATATATTTATATTGAACCTATGTGTTTAGAAGTTCTTACTGTTCCAAAGGTCGCCCTTATCTATATTAGTCCATCGCATGCTAATTTATTCTACTATTGCAAAAGTCTTTTGCCCTAAAGATACTGAGGGTAACCTTGTTCAAATAGATGCTACGATATAAAAAATGATTGTTGCAGGTTTTACTGGCCAACTTCATGGCTGGTGGGATAATTTTCTTTCTAACAAAGAAAGAAATAAAATTTTTAAAGCCAAAAATATGTTGCCAGGTATGATAACCTAGGTAGAGAATTACCAGAAGGTTGAGAAGTGCAGTTTATACCCTTATGCTAACTATTATTCAACAATTTAGAGGTAGATTTACCAATCAACATGAAAATACTCGTACCCTCTTAAATGGCCTTAGGTGTAAACATTTAGGAGAATTCAAATGGTACAAGGATACTTTCATTAGTAGGGTTATGGATCTACCCCAATCAAGATTTGAACACTGGAAGGATAGATTCATAGATGGTCTTCCACCTCTTTTTGCAGAAAGGGTTAAAATATCTATCAAGGGTCAATATGGTTTCATTCCTTGGACGGATTTCACTTATGGTAAGCTTATAATATCTTGTATCGAAGAAAGTCTAAAAATTTGTAATGAGTTAAAATTTTTTAGACAAATTAAGCTTGATAGGCTTAAATCAAGATCCCAATTAGGTGATTTTTGTAGATAATTTGGAATGCAACATCCTGCTTCTGCCTCTAGAAAAATGGGTCATAGACATATAAAACCTAATAAACTAGATAAACCCTATAGAAAAAGGAGATCTAGACATAGATCCAAAGAAGAGCATGAAATTAGAAAAACCTATCATAAGTCTACTAGATTTATGAAAAATAGGTCTAAGAAAGACTTAGCAAAAATGAAGTGTTACAATTGTGGTCAATTTGGTCATATTACTCCAAATTGTAAACTTCAAAACCTCAAGTCCTTAGGACTTTCTGATGAGATTCATGATAAGGTCTATGGTTTGTTATATACTTCAGGTTCTGAATTTGATTATGAATATGAATCTGATTTTGAAAATGATGTTGAATTACCTTGTTCAACTGACAATGATAATTATGAAAAAGCTAATGCTAATGCTTGTACTGTCTGTAATAATAATATTTATGACTGTGAAAATGCTTTCTATAAATTGTAATCCATGTTTGAAGATTTAGATTTAAATTTTTAAATAATTACTGCTGGTAGTGCTTTAGAATTATTAAAAAAAGTGACTGATAAAAAGCTTCGTCAAAAAATTATTGATCTTGCTTCTTTAAAACCTAGCACTGCAAAGTCTGTTGATGGCAAATATGTTAAGAAAAATACTGAATCTATTATCGATATTATGCCCTACTATTTAACTGAAGTTAATAGATGTCTTTCCATCAGTCAAACACCTGGTAAAGATACGTCTCTTGATGATTTGAAAATAGAAGTGAAAAAATTCGGAAAAAGAAATTATTTCTTTGAAACGAAATCAAATGATTTCTGATCATAGAATTTCAAATATTGAAAATATTTCTCAAATTGATATTATTTCCAGTTCCAAAGGAAAAGAAAAAATTGCTGAAAATTCTAACAATCAAATTATTCGTGATATAGATGTAAAAAATGATTTCTTTTTTGGGTATGATGCAAATTGTTACTGCCCATAAATGGTATATTAATTGTACTATCTTGATTAATAATGATTTTTCTATAACCGATATGACGATGATTGATTGTAGTGCTGATGTTAGTTGTATTCAAGAAAGATTAATTCCAACCAGCTATTTTCAAAAAACAACGCATATAGTCAAATCTACACCTGCTCATTCTCTTGATATTAATTATAAACTACCTCATGCACATATCTGTAGAAATAAGATTTGCATTCCGTATTTTTTTTCTTAGTGAAAAATCAATTTTATCCTCCTATTATTTTAGGAACACCATTTATAAATGCAATTTATCCTTACACGGATATTGATGCGAAGGGCTTCAAAGCTACCTATAAAAACCAAAAAATTTCTTATTCTTATGTTACAGATCCAGTAACAAGACACATAAATGCTTTGATTAATACGAAGCAAAAACATGTGAATTTCTTACAACTTGAAATGATGAGTATGAATGTTCAAAATATAATAAATTTTGTAAAAATTCAAGAAAAAATAAAATTGATATCTGACAAATTGATTGTGGATATTTGTGCTGATCACCCAAATGCTTTCTGGAATAGCAAAGAACATGTTGTAACTCTTCCTTATGAAGATAATTTCAGAGAAGATAGTATTCCAAAAAAATCCAAACCCTGCCAAATGAACACAAAGTTAGTAGAATTTTGTAAAAAAGATTGACAATCTCTTACAAAAGGGTCTCATAAAACCTTCAAAATTCCCTTGGTCTTGCATTGCATTTTATGTTAATAATGCTGCAGAGAGAGAACTATGTATGCCCAGACTTGTTATTAATTATAAACCTCTTAATAAAGTTTTAAAATGGATTAGATATCCAATTCCCAATAAGAAGGATTTATTATCTAGATTATATGATGCCAATATATTTTCAAAATTTGATTTAAAATATGGATACTAGCAAATTCAAAATTTTAAAGAACAAACTTATAGAACTGCTTTTAATGTGCCTTTTGGTCACTATGAGTGGCATGTTATGCCCTTTGGTTTGGAAAATGCTCCCTCTGAATTTTAAAAAATCATGAATAATATATTTAATCCGTACATGGATTTTATAATAGTGTATATTGATGATATCCTTGTGTTTTCTAAAACAATAGAATTACATTTCAAACACGTGAATATTTTCAAAAAAATTGTAATTCAAAATGGCTTGGACATTTCTAAATCGAAAATGTGCTTATTCTAAACCAGTGTTCAATTTCTAGGACATAATATTTGTCAAGGAGAAATCGAGCCTGTCTAAAGGGCTATGGACTATGCAGAAAAATGCCTTGATATTATTACTAACAAAACTCAATTACAAAGATTCTTAGGAAGTCTGAATTATATTTCTCCTTTCTGTCAAAACTTGTCTCGTGATTTAGCTCCTTTGTATGATAGACTAAAAAATAATCATAAGGAACCTTGGATGACTTCTCACACTAATCTAGTCAAAATGATTAAAAAATGTGTCAATACTTTACCTTGTTTAACCTTAGCAAATCCTGCTTGGTTAAAAATAGTCGAGACTGATGCTTCTAATATTGGTCATGGAAGAATACTTAAAAAATTAAATCCTCATAATAATACTAAACGTCTCATTAATTTTTATTCTAGAAAATGGTTTGAAAGTCAGAAAAAATATGCCACTGTGGCCCATGAAATGTTAACTATTATTAAATGTGTTTTAAAATTCCAAGATGATATATATAATAAGAAATTTATAGTAAGAACAGACGCCCAATCAGTCAAATATATGTTTGAAAAAGATTTTAAACACGAAGCTTCAAAATTAATTTTTGCAAGGTGGCAAACTCAATTAGCCACTTTTGATTTTGAAATACAATACAAGAAAGGTAGTGAAAATTCTTTCCCTAACTTTTTGTCTAGGGAATATTTAAAGGGTTAAATGATTTTTTATACTTACTTTCATTTGAAAAAAGAATAATTACTATAATTAAGTGTATTCTTCTAAATGAAGATATTCATTTTATTATACTGGAAAAAATCATTCATGATATGATAAAAGAAGATTTATTCCTTCCTAATTTTGAAGCCAGAAGAGATGAAATTGTTTGGGATGATATTGATTCATCATTTGATAAATATTAATTTTTAGTACAGTATGGATCCACCTTGGCAGATAGCCAGCGGTCGAGGAAAAAACGACTGAAGCCAAGAAGGGAGATACTCCTCCTAAAGAGGAAGAGACTCCCCTTCATCATCATATGCTTCTTCATCATCCAATTTCCCAGTTTTGCAAAGAAAAAATATAAGTTTAATTAATGCAAGAATTCCGCAGATCGCAGAATCGTCAAATTGGACACAAATTCTTCCATTTGTATTTTGAGTTACATGTGGTTCCAAAATGGTGGTACAGTTGAAATTTCATATGGTTTATGTTGGCTTTGTCTCTGTGTCTACGTCTAGTAAGCTGTTCCTCCGAAATAGAGTTTGATGTTAATTCTTGTTAAATAATAATTCCACACCTAATTGATTTTAGCCCTGCTACACAGGCAAGGAATTATATTAAAAAGGAATTTTTTAATGAAAAATGGAACATGTTTGGGACATGTTTTTTTGAAACTTATAGTCCTGATGAAATGAAAAATATTTCTGAAGATTTCTATGAAATGTGTGCATTACATAATCAAATTATTTGTTTTGTGCCATGGTTTATATCTACATATGTAATGACCCTCCCGGTCGTTTGTGGAATTTTCTCATCTTCTCTATTTTGTGCTCTCCGTAGTTTGCATATGTGATTTATGACTTATGGAAATAGATAGTACCAATTCTTGAGATGTTCTGAAGTAAGTTAAGTCATTAGTTGGGTATATTTTAGATAATTAATTTGATTAGTGATTTAATGGGCTAAATTTTTAATTTATTTACTTATGTGGCAATTATAAGAATGATTTAAAATGGGTAGGGATTATAATATACATAGTAATAAAATCATAAAGCCAAGAGAAGGGAGGCATGAACCTTGTGGTTTCTCCATTGTTTCTCGTAAAATAGTTCCAGGTAATGTTCAATTTTTTCTAGTTGCCATTGCATGTGTTCAGTTATATATTAGTTGTAGTTGCTATCTTAGATTCCATTAATATATAGTATGGATAGTGGATCAAATTTAAGGTTTAAAAGAAAGAAAAAAAATGATAAGTGGTTGTATTATTTGTTACTGGACAGTGAGGAAAACAACATAACAATGTTATCAAATTGTTATCAAATTTTCCAACTTCCTTAAGATTAGTGGACAAAACAATTATATGAATACGCATGTTTAGTTTATTATGAAATCAAATGTTCTGTAACATACTTTTCTGTATAATGCTTCCAATTTCAAGGCTTAGAGAAACTAAATTGTCGGTCAAAAATTATTAGAGTAAGAAATTATAAATGAGTGTCATTAGATTCGTACTCTTATGTAGATTCTATATTTGATTAGATTTTTTAACCATTCAAAAGCTTTACGGGAGGGTAAGGCCCTTTCAAATTAACTTGGGTTTGGATTCTTCGGTAGAGGTAGGTTACGATTTAGTTAGAGTTTAGACTTGACTTAATTGTGTGTATGCTCCTAAATTGGATACTTGTGGATTGGTATTTGGACATGCTTGAAATTTTTTATGTTTGGATTATTGATTCGTGTATAAATGTTTATTAAAATTTAACTTGATGGAATTGTCTTATGACTTTAAATGTACTTGTAAACTTGGTACATTGTGTGGCATGCTGTGAGGTTTTGTAAATTGATATTCATAATACTTGGTTATGTTTATGTTGGATCGGGTACCACGTCGGTACATTTATATTTATGTTGGATCGGGTACTATGCCGGTACATTTATATTCATGTTAGATCGGGTACTATGCTGGTATATTTATATTTATGTTGGATCGGGTACCACACCGGTACATTTATATTTATGTTGGATCGGGTACCACGCCGGTACGTTTATATTTATGTTGGATTGGGTACCACGCCGGTGCATTTATATTTATGTTGGATCGGGTACTACGCTGGTACATTTATATTTATGTTGGATTGGGTACCATGCCGGTACAGTATATGAACATAGATTGTTCCCTGCAGGTCATGACTATTTGGGAAAAAATAAGTCCCATAGTATGTGTGTACATATTTGTGTTATTTCTGTGGATGTTTACAGTATGGTTGATACTCTTGATTGTTATGTGACTTATTTGTGAGCATTGTTTGACCTGTTGTTGCTGTATTGTTGATTCATTAACTATTTATTGTGTGACGATGCCTGTCTAGTTATTATTTAATTTATGTTGCGTACATGCTATTAAATTGTGTTGGCCTATTATACCTACTAGTACGTAGTGGTTTGTACTGATACTACCCTGTACTCTTCTTTTGTTGAGTGCAAAAAGTGTTCTAGGCTCAGACATGACTTCACCTCTAGAGTTTGATAGCAAATCTTGATCCAAGGGTGAGCACTCTATCTCCAGGCTGCCAGGGGTCATCTTATTTGTTCTTATCCATCTTTCGGGCAATGAAACATTTTTTATTTACTTTATTTTTGGATATCACTTTAGATATGATCTTTGTTAGTAGTTTTGTACGATGACTTTCGGGTCTTGGGAATTTTAGTAAGTAGTTTGTTTGAATTTCCGCATTAATAATTATTAGCCCTAGATTATTGTTATTATGTTGATTTATAATATTATCGTCTTAATATTGACTAAGTGTTTGGGTAATGGTTCGGTTTAGATGGTTCTCCCACAGGAAGCTTAGTGTGGGTGCCACTCATGGCCATTTGGGTAGTGATAAAGTTGGTATCAGAGCCCTAGATTCGTCGATCTCATCGTACAAGAACATGTCTAGTAGATTCATGCGGAATGGTACGGAGACGTCTGTACTTTTCTTTGAGAGGCTATAGGACACTAGGAAAATTCAAATTGTTCTTTCTTACATGTTATTACTTTAATTCAATTGGTATCTGGGGATTCCAATTGGTATCTGTTAATAAGAGCAATGTCAAGTAGAGTTTCGTAGATTGGTATGTATGGCCCTATACCCAATCTTCGTAAGGCTATGAGGCATATAGAAGTCATTTTTCTTTCTTTCTCTCTATCGTGCCTACCTAATCTTGGACTACTAGATTGAATCCAACTAGTATTTTAGACAATTCCAATTGGTATCTTAATAATTTTGAATAAAAATCTGTAACACCCTAATTTTCTAAACTGGAATGCTACACGGTGATTATAACCCCGAAGGACCACAAGCTAACCCATGACTAATATCTGTACCTATATACTGCATAATATATTATAAATAATGCGAAAACATGCACTGAAGGCCATAAGGTTCAAACTGAATAAAACATCTGATGACACAATGTCTAAAAACGGTATAACAATACCAAAACAAATTTGAAATAACTGTCTGACATGCTATAGTCTAGAAAGTCTCTAAACTATCTGAATAAGGAGTTGATGGGACATGTGCCCAACTAACTCCAACTACTGAAATAAACTGAAAACTTAAATAGTAATGAAATCATCATGTCCTCGAAGGATGAGAATTCACTTCTAACTCTGACTGCTGAGACTGAAATCTACTGCTGATCTGGGGCTCGTGCCTTTGACTATGGTGTAACATAAGAGAAAGAACCATAGCGCAAATGCGTCAGTACATTTGAATATACTGAGTATATGACTGAGGTAGGCTAAATGCAAAGGGTTATATGCATGAACAATGCTGACTGATATGAACGTGAGAATACATACATGCATAAGAAACTATAACTGAACTCGTGGTGATACTGACTACTGAGTCTAAATACTAACGACATGACTTTACTGATACTGAGGTATTGAATAGATGAATGACTATTTCTGACAGTTCGAATTATGAAGAACTAGTTTGATTGAGTGTATCTAACAATCCTGAAACTGAATACTGATAACGTAAGCTATGACGATTGATATAACTAATATAACTGTGATGATCGACGGAACCAATGTAACTGATACTGAGAGACTGTATCTGACAGTCTAAGTTCTGATGGAACTATCTGAGTTCTGCTCTGTATGGAGTAACTAAATATGAGATCAATCCTATCTAACGGGTAATCTTTGAGTATACTGATTATAAAGATGATTTAACTTAGTATAAGATCAATCCTATCTAGTGGGTGATATTTGAATCTGATGATTCTGATACTAATTAACTATAGTTAAGATCAGTCCTGTCTAGTGGGTGATCTTGAAGTCTATTTATAATGATAAGGATTGACTGTATCTAACATACTGAATATGTACTACTGAGCTGAGTTGACTGTGTCTGACAGTTCTTAATCTGTAACTAAAACTGTGGGATGTATTCATCTAACTAACATGCCCCATGCTAAGCTGACTGGGGTGCAGTCTCTACCCTGACTGGAAGGGTGTCAGTACCATGCCACCAGTAAAGACAACTGCTGTGGAGTCAGTCCTAATCTAGCGGGTGACTCCTGGGACCAGTCCTATACATATAAATGTGCTAACGGGTGATCCTTGAGTATGTCAGTCCTATCTAAAGGGTGATATCTCGTACCTACGCTGGTTACGTAGTTTTGGAACTTAGGGATTGCTTCTAGGGATCTCAATCCTATTCTAGCGGGTGAGCCCCCATCCCTAGGTTCGCTCGGTGCTGAATCCTACTCCCATCTGAAAGACACTGAAATAATTACTGAACTGAACTGATACTAGTGGTATTATTTAGCGTAGCTAAACTAAGTTTACTGAGTTCCTCTGATTGATGGAATATACTGAGTTCTGAGGACTAACTGAAAGTACTGAAGTTACTGAGATTTTACTTGGAATACTGAAATAATTGAGATTACTGAACTATTGAGATTGCTGAGATTTCTGAGTTTTCCTGAGTCACATGACTGACTGAATTCAATTGATCATGGCTTGACTGGGAGTATCGTGATAACATGACATAGCTCTAGGCACACAACTATATTTTTCGGGTATGAGTACCCCTAGGACTCGATGGAAGGAAACTGACACAACATGACTTACTTGATCATAAGAATAAAGTACATAATTCATAATGCCATAAATAGGGAATTTCATACTACACATGGTTATCATATTCGTGAACATGAAAGATAATGTATATAGCATGTACATACTTGCATGGTTCTAGTTTTATGAGCATTCCATATCATAATAACAATACATAACAATTTGCATGGAACTCATGTTGAGTCATAAGGGATAGAGCATGGACTTGTCATTTAGGTTCTACTTAGCTATATTGCATGATTTCTAGTCTCTTAGGTATTTTATCAAACACCTCGCATGCACCACTTTGGGCATAGTTTTATTCATGAATTCAACAACCCAAATCACCCAAGGTTCATATATTTCAACTAACATGCCATCCTAGTTTCATACAAACCCATAAAGATTCTATCTTGATATCATTCAACCCATAAACAAGATCAACAATTAAATCAATACATAACAAGCATGGAATATTGTTTAAAATAGGGTTCTTGGACTTTATGGATGAAAGGAGTCCATAAATGAACACACGCATGCCTTAGTTCTTGATTTAGTGAAGATTAATGGAGAGATTCTTGGAATTTGATGGTAGAATTTGCTTGAACTTGAATCACCTAATTGAAACCCTAGCTTGTTCTTGAGAGGATTTTGAGAAAAGATAGTGTATTTTGGTGTTATGGAGGCTTAATCCCGTGTTATTGAGTATATATATAAAGGTAAAATGACCAAAATACCCCTAAGAGCACGGAAGTGGAATGATACAAATTAGGCAAGCAATGGACTTGTAGGGCGGCGGCTGGCTATCCCGAGGGACTTGCAGGGCGACGCCTGGCTATCCCGGGGGACTATCCTGGGCGGCGCCTGCCTTAGAGCAGTGCTCTAGCTGGGGCGATGGGGGCTTATCGCCCGGAGTTACTATTTTGGAAACCTAAACACTTCCTTACACCTTCTGAAAAATTTCAAAACTTACCCGAGATGTACTACGACCTTGCCCCATCACAACGCAACTTGAAAATCCAAAAACGAAGGTCGGGAAGGTTATCGAATAAATCCTCAAAGCTTGGAGGTCTAAAATGAGACTAAGTGTATAATCTTGAACACTTAGCAAAAATTTTCTAGGTCTTGGAGCTTGGAAAGATTAATGAGCTGAACTTTAGACTTAGGATTTTACGGGATATTACAATATCTCCCCCTTGAGAACATTTGTACTCGAATAAGACTGACTGAGAGGGGAAACAATAAGCTGAACATGAACTAAACATAAATGACTGAAACAAGATCTCATGACTGACGTGACAAATAAACTGATTCATACTAACATGCATATCTAATTCATGGGTAACTAATTTAAGAAGGTAGGACTGAGGATTCTGATAAACTGAGTTTTCTCAAAATGATAATGCATATCTAATGCATAACTGAAAATTTGAATCCATGCATATCTGATGCATGATTACATGATTGACATGACTAATAAACTAATCATGCACATCTGATGCGTGAATACATAATTGAACTAACTCATGAACATGCGACTGAACCTGCAATGGTAAAGGCACTAAGATAGGACTGAAATATAAGAACATGACTGGGTCTTCTATGTGACATATGGGCTAAACATCATGAACTAAACTAAACCTCTGAATACGTGGCTCACAGCTGAGGTTTTAACTTGAGGGTCAACTTATGAGTACCCTCTATCCTATACTAAATTCATTATGTAAGGAGAAACTGAAGGATCTAAGACATGAGAGCATTAAGGAAAGGTGAGGTATCTCCCCCTTGGGACACTATGTCCCTCTAAGAATGCTTACCTTACGGAGATACTGAGGTGATGCACAGGGAATCTACGAACAAGATTATAATTGAACATCGAGAGTCTGGGACTAATGCATGATGCATGAACTGAACTGAACTTCCAACTACTAGTATATTCTATCTTGGAATAGTTACATTCCTGAGACTTTGGATAGCATGTATAGATGCAAAGATGAGAAAACAATCTATACCAATCTGACTGCTTGATTGCTAAACTGACTTGTTGGCTTTACTAACTAACTCATGCTGAAACATATGCTCAAATGAGAGAAAGAGATCTAACAATGCATACCATGAACATGAAAGACTTGTAACGTATGCAAATCTAGGTTAGGGAAATTTTCTAGATCATGTCGGGTCTGGAGTGCATAAAGTTTATTCTGACGCTGACCACTATTGATGACTTACTGACACAACTCTTTACACCCCTGTGCTAGAACTCTACACTCTCGTATCCTGTGGCCTGGATTGCCACACTCATAGCATACATCGCTACCTGCCCTACATGCACCTAGGTGATTCTTACCACACTCTTCATAAAGTGGATAAGTAAGCTACCTATTCTCACTACCCTGGGCCTCGGAGCTTGGTGCCCCATCATGACGGTCATTTCTGGACTTAGGTGCTGGTGCACTAGCTGAGGATAAAGCTGGGAGTAGAAACTTCTGACTATGCTGAGAATGGTTACCACCCTATGACTTAGGCTGAGCAAAGCTGAAACTACCTGTCCTTGATCTCTTACTCTATCTCTTCCTTATCTTAATCATCTACTCCTCTATCTGCTGATCTTGAGTCATAAGTTTGGCTAAAGTCATATCACTATTCAACATGGCAGATCTGCACTCGTTAACCACACTATCGTTCACTCTTGACACGAACTTACTCATCTTGGCTCTACCATCTGCAACCACATGAGGGGCATAGCTGGCTAATTGAGTAAACCTAAGAAAATACTCTTTCACCGTTATACTGCCCTACCTGAGGTTGATGAACTCTAGCACCTTAGCTTCTCAAAGCTCTAGCGAGTAAAATCTATCAAGTAAAGCAGAGGAAAACTCCTCTCACTCTATAGAACCTGCATAATCTAACCTTTCTAACTTTCACTGTTTGTACCAAGTATGAGCCATATCCTGCAACTGATATGTAGCTAACTCAACACTCTCTACAGTAGTCACCCCCATAATATTCATCACCTTCTAACCCAATCTAGGAATTCCTATGGGTCCTCATCTGACTTAGACCCTGTGAAAGAAGGAGGATTTATTCGGGGGAAGTCCCAAATCCTAGCTGCAGTTGAATTAGCCACGGGGTTGGCCAGAACGACAGCTGGCCGTTCATTCTAGGCAGCAACTGACTGAGCAAGAGTGGTGAATATGATCCTGAACTCTGAATGAGAAGCATGATCTCCTAAAAGGTTTTCGGCCTGAGGGGCTGACTGATCCCAGTTTCTTCTTTTAGGAGGCATGTTCTATAAAAGAAAGGCATATATGGATTAGACTGAGATTGACTTGAGATTATGCTCACTGGCATGACATGAATACTGAAAGAAGGGAAACAGTTCCTAGAACATCTCATAGCCTTCTGCACATAAGTGTGGTGCACAACACATGCATGTGCAAGACTCTACTAGATGCGACTTTCAAATTTCCTAGGACTCTATTGAACCTGAGGCTCTAATACCAAGTTTTTAACACCCCAATTTTTTAAACTGAAATGCTACACGGTGCTTATGACCCTGAAAGACCACAAGCTAACCCATGACTGATATCTGTACCTGTATACTGCATAATATATTATAAATGATGCAGAAACATGCACTGAAGTCCATAAGGTTTAAACTGAATAAAACATCTAATGACACAATGTCTAAAAATAGTATAACAATACCAAAACAAATCTAAAATAACTGTCTGACATGCTATAGTTTGGAAAGCCTCTAAACTATCTGAATAAGAAGTTGATGGGACATGTCTCCAACTAACTCCAACAACTGAAATAAATTAAAAACTAAAATAGTAATGAAATCATCATATCCTCGAAGGATGAGAACTCACTTTTAACTCTGGATGCTGAGACTGAAGTCTACTGTTGATCTGGAGCTCATGCCTTTGAACCTCTGGTGTAACAGAAGAGAAAGTACCATAGCATAAATGCATTAGTACGTCTGAATATTCTGAGTATACGAGTGAGGTAGGCTAAATGCTAAGGGTTATATATATGAACAATGCTGACTGATATGAACGTGAGAATACATACATGCATAAGAAACTATAACTGAACTCGTGGTGATATTGACTATTGAGTCTGAATACTGACAACATGAATTTACTGATACTGAGGTACTGAATAGATGAATGACTACTGGGCATAGGCTTATTCATGAATTCAACAACCCAAATCACCCAAGGTTCATATAAAAAACTGAGGTGATATGTGTTTTTCATAATGATAGGTTCTTGTTAATGATGTTGTAGATGGATCCTTGTGTAGTTCGATTATTTGATATTATTTGGGGATCCTTGTGTGGTTCAGTCATTGAAATCATATTTAGAATTTTTGTGCAGTTTTATTATTGAAATTATAGTGGGTTCCTTATGAGGACTAGCTAAGTGACATTGTCTTTGAGTTCCTTATGTGAGAGAATTCTTAATGCTTGACAAAATAATGAATTTTAAACAAAAGTGACAAAAATTAGTAGAGGTTGTTGATACCTATAGAATTTGATCGATGACTTGTCTGGAATATGATATTGGTGATAAGACTATCAATGACCTATAATCGATTTATTTTGTTTGGCCTTGCTTATGTGCTAATAGTGTGGGGACCACTCTTGAGGTGATTAAGAGTTAAATAAAGCCCTAATAAAAATATTGTTAGGTAGAAATAAGAATGACTCTGCATATCTTAAATTGGTGTTAGTGGTATAAAAGAGATTTGTCTTGACCATGAAGTGTTTGTTGTTGAAAAATATTGAGTTAGTGATTGTCAGGACATAAGTTGTAGCTGTGGATTTATGCATTAGGAAAAGTTTTGAGAAGATAAATTATTATTGACTTGACCTTGTGGCTGAATTATACATTTGCATGTCCCATAAAGTTGGCTGATATATGACACTTTTAGAGGATAGTAATTTTCATGAGAGTGGCAATGCAACATCAAATGGCTTAGTTACACTCATAAAATAATTAAGGATGATCCTTAATGAGAGAATAGATGAATTATTAAATAGCATGATTGATCTTTCCTTGAGTGATACTTGGTGGATGTTTCTTATTTAGTGGTTAAGGTATGATGATTAGATGGATATTAACAATGTTGTGGAGGATAATGTGTTGTAGGCTCTAATTCTGTGGGACCCAAAAATGATATGTTTATACCCCTTTTTAATCCTATTGATTTTTCTCTAGTTTAGATAAGATGAAACCTGGTTATAATGTAAACCTATGTTTGGGATATGGTTTTAGTGTTTGAAACATGATTTGTATATTTAGCCTTATTAGGCTAGTGTGGTAGTCTTGAAATCGTAAGTTGAGTAGAGTTGACTTGAGTACCTTGTTTCTAGTCGAAGCAGCCATCTTAGGCTTGAATATGGCTTACTTGACATCTAGAAGATGAACTAGATACCTTAGCCTAGTTTGGGGCATAGTGTGCCTAATTATGAAAATTAAGGATTAGAAGTGGGATCGTCTGACCCATTTAGGCCTAAACTTTTGTTACATCTTGTGGACTTAGTTGCGGATGTTAGACACAGATAAGGCTAGTAAACCTTAGAATAAGGCTACTTCATAAGTTGGTAACTTGTATTGATGTTCCTGGGTTGTGGATTTTGAGTTATAGTTATGATATTTCTTTAGGAAATAATAATGGACCTTTAGAGATAGATATTCCTTCTATACACATTATGTGGCCTATAGAGATACTATTTACTCTTAGACTTGATGATTGGACTATAGAGATGCTATTTCCTCTTGGATATGCAAATTGGCCTAGAGAGGTGATATTCCTTATAGTGATGATGTATGTGACCTATTGATATAAGATATCCTATAGATGATTACATGTCGATTTATATTATGCCTTCAATAGATGAGATACCTTCTATAGGTGAGATGATTAGAAATAGGTTACGACATATAAATATGATTATCGATATGAGTTTTGGATATGTATATGGGCCTAAGGCCATGATTATGATGTTGTGACTATTTTGGATAAATTAATGGGCCAAGGATTGTGTTATGATAATGATTAAATATCTAAGGAGTGTTTATCAGCGTAAAGGATACGATTATAGTTTATAAATACGTATATGTTGTATACACATCTCTCCGGTATGGGATGGAGGAAGATACGGTATATTACTTACGAATTTATTGATTAGATACTGGTGATGGTTAGGAATCTAATATATTAGTTAATGGATCTTGCATAGTTGAAACATGGTAGCTAGCGATGGTTGATGCATGATTTATGGTGAGCTCGGGTCTAACATAGGTGAAGATTAGTTGGTATTGATGACTAAGTTTATGATGTTGATTAGTCGATAAACGAGGAGTTGTGTGTTAATGACGCTAGATAAGAAGATATTGGTAATAAGAAGTGACTAGTTAATAACTTTGAATAGTTGCTAAATGGTTAACTAATGAATAGTTAAGCAAGGATTAGTTGGTGAACGATGGTTAGATAATGAATGGTGTCAGTTAATAAAAGATGGTTAGGTGACAAGTAGTAATGTGTTGTCTAGTAATGATTAACGGATATAGGATGATTAGTTGATAATAATGAATGGTGGATAAATGGCGGTTTTGGTCTAGTGATAAACCTTGACTAGATGTTAGATGTTGGCTATTAAATAAATAGTGGTTAGTTGTTATCCCGTGAATAAGGATTATGTGAAGGATAATGTTTAGGCTAATAACTAGAGGTTATGTGATGACTAACGAACTAGTGATTCTACTGTAATAAGTGTTGGTTAGCTAATAAAGAGTAGTTGGGAAGTATTGACTAGATTGATATTCAATGGTGATATGAATATTTTTTTATGAGTATTTTAGTGTATGTTATTCAGTAATGACTATTATGATGATATGTTGATACCCGACAAAGTCGGAGGATATATTTATAATAGGTTGATACCCGGCAAGGCTGGAGGATACTATTAATGATGTGTTGATATCCGGCAAGGCCATAGGTGGATTATGATAATGATGGTCCTGATGAGGACAATTATGATGAGTTGTGATATTGATTGTGTACTTTGCATTCATTCCTGCATGCGCATCACCTATCACCAACACCTATATTTATCTATCAGTATAGGATGGTAGCATATATATGGGTGAAAAATATGCCATGTGTTATTGTATACTGATTAAGCCTTCCGAGTCTGGGGGTGGGGATACGCATAGGCTTGGCTAGGTATTTGGTTGTTAGTAAGTTGAGGACTAAGGAGATTGCGTCAGTGAAGGTCCAGTGGAACAATCTTCCTATTGAGGAGGCCACTTGGGAGACTGAAGCAGACATGCGTAGCAAGTATCCATATCTTTTTGCGGATTTTCGTAATTTCTTGTTTTCCTTTTGTGTCTTGTGCTTGCCCGTTTGGGGACGAACAATTTTTTTTAATTAGTATCTGATGTAATGACCCTCTTGGTCATTTGTGGATCATCTTCTCTATTTTGCGCTCTCCGTAGTTTGCATATGTGATTTATGACTTACGGAGATAGATAGGACCAATTCTTGAGGTGTTTCGAAGTAAGTTAAGTCATTAGTTGGGTATATTTTAGATAGTTAATTTGATTAGTGATTTAATGGGCTAAAGTTTTAATTTATTTACTTATGTGGAAATTATAAGAATGATTTA
>NC_061121.1:171848280-171852313 GCF_002878395.1 Capsicum annuum | reverse complement strand
GAAGTTTGACATGCAGAGTTGTTGGATCGTTGTCGGGATAACTAGTGCAGTTGTCGAACAACTGTGTGTAGTTGTTGGAAGGACTTGACCCACTAATATCAATCACGAGACTCACTTATCCCATTTATGTGCAATTGTTGGAAGGACTTGACACACTAATATCACGAGACTCACTTGTCTCATTTAATTAATTGGAGACTTGAGTCAACTCATTTTTCACCACACTGAACAACACTTGCAGTGCAGGCATTGGGTTTGAAAGTTCAATATACAGAAATATAAGGATCGAGTATTCAAGAGAGAAAAAATTGGAAAAATTTTCCTGTGCCTCAGAATTGTCAGTCCTCCACTAATTGAACAGCTATGGGCACAAGTTAATTAATTTACAGAATACAGGTAAAGTAGATTATGTACATAATAATGTACAATGTACAGATGGAAAATTACTTGGATCTTTCTATAGTTGTCTGAGACTACTTTGATGAAGAAGATGCACAGAGCTCCGACCTTGCTCTTTTGCCTTGTCAATTGTAGATAGAAGTACCTGCAGGAAGTCCTCTGCTTCATCTTTCGATATGAAAACCAAATTGGTCTGGAACAGCGGGAGCGATGTGCGAGGATTGTTGTTCCATCTCTTTCCCTTAGTTCCCCGGCTTCTTTTATGTGAATTCTGGTTCTGTCTTGACAATGCATCTGAGCTACTTCCCACAATATGTACCTCATCGTCATCATTATCAGCATGAATTACACTATCCATCCCGATTTCTGTCTCTACCAACCACTCTGGGTTAGCAGGCACTCCTTGAAACTCGGGCATTCTGTATTTTACTAGACTGGAGCAAGAGACAATTAATATAAGTCTTTCAGTTAGGATAACAAACTTCCCATCATATCTAAGGGCTTTACACAATACTAATATTTCGTCTTTGAGCTTAACATGGTCTTCAGCCTCTCTAAGTACAGATACTCCAATTGCTTCTTCCCAAGAGTAAGGCCGTAAAGGAAGTTCCCTATTTAAATGCCTTGGCAATCGGACCCTAAAGCGATGAGATCCCTGATTATGAAGTTTGCTTCGATTCCTGATGCTTTGTGCTGTTTTGCCGGTGATATTAAGGATACTAGCTGCTGGTCTTGCCACAAGTCCTGTCACTCCAAGAGCTATACCTGCAAGAAGAAATATTTATTATCCACACCCATGCATAATGATCTAGTTGAAAGCTTGAAGCAACAATAGTCTAAGTCTGCAGAATTCACTTCCCAGGAGGTTCAACTCTCCTGCAATAGTGACCAGAAAAATAGCATGGATAAACTTGATACCTGAGAGAACTCCTGGAAGGCCATGTCTCTCTGCCCCTTTAATAGGTGATTGCAATAGACCAGTCAGACCCTGCAAATCAAGAATACCAGTTGTTTTTTTATTTTTTTTAAAAAAAAGATCAATTAAGGAATAATATATCATTAATAAAAGGGGTTACTCCACATAAAAATAGCATAACTAAAAAGAGAAACCTACAAAGGTAGATGGTTCCCTACCATGGACACATTCATCCGTACAAATAGGAATCGCATGGATGCACCCAAAAAAAAAGAAAAAGAAAAGGATAAACGACTATTCTTCAACTTACAAAATCATGTTCAATTCCCTCAAAAACTCTTTTTATTTCTTTATTCCATACTACCCACATAAGAGCTAACGGAGGGATGTCCCATATCCTGCGCCTTCTCTTCACTCTTTTAAAAGGCCAATGGAATAAAGTGTCCTCTATCAGGCCCCCCATAGTCCACAGTAGTCCAAACCATCTCAAAATCACCCACCATAACCTTGAAGCAACCTGACAATGTTTTAGAAGGTGATCCACGTGCTCTTGTGAGTGTTCGGACATGAAGCACCAACTAACATATGTGAACCTCCTTTTCCTTCTAAATTCTCAGTTGTCAAAATAACTCTAGTCGTATGATGAAACATACCTTTCTCAGTGCGCTGGGAATCCAAACTGCACCATGCGGGAAAACCATCTCATCTGTTGTGAGCATCATGGCGTAATGATACTTTACTGAGGAGTGTCCACCATTCCCTTACTCCCATCTCTAAGAATCATGAATTTCCAAAGATGGAGTTTGTTGGTGGAGCGTCTCAAGCAAGTTTTGCAATTCTTCAGTCTTCCAATCTTGAAGATTTCTCCTAAATTGAAGATTCCAGTGAGCATTTCCTTCTTGTATCTCTCGAATTTGTTGGACTCATCTCCCTTTGACATGAACTGCTATGAATGTTTTGGATATGAAGCTCTCTAAGGTGTTATCCCCGCACCACTTATGTGCCCCAAAATTAGCTCTACTCCCATCCCCTACCGTGAAAGTTACGTTTCCACTAAATTCCTCCCACTCCTTCAAGATATTTCTCCAAAGGCCACAACCAAAAGGAGTAGTAACGTTTCTAACTCTCTACCCCTTCCGTAACTCCGCAATCACCTCTCTCCATATTTTGTGCTCCTTTTCCAAATCTCCAGAGCCACTTCCCTAGCAAAGCCTTATTAAATATCAGAAGATCTTTAACCCCGAGAATCCCCAAGTTCCTTGGAATCTTAAAAAGTTTTCCAACACACTAACTGAAATTTTGTCGATCCATCAGCCGAGTTCCAAAGGATTTTCATTTCTTTTCTTTTTTTTTTTTTTGGATAAAAAGTTCCAAAGGAAATTTCTTTGTAACCTTCCCATTTTTTCAATCATGCTAGCCGGTGCTTGTAGAAAAGACATAAAGTAAGTGTGAATGCTCAACAGGGTGTTCTTGATTAACACTTCATTTCCCATTTTTCAAATATCTCTACTGCCACCCTGCATATCTTCTTTCAACCCTTTCATAGGTACGAATTGTGGAAAAGAGACGAACCAAAATTGCAAGACAAAAACTCTCAACACACGGTAATTCTTCTTTAGCGGCAATATCTTCACACACATGAGATACAGTGAGACTACAAGAAGCTATAGTATTCTAAATGCATGAAGAGTAACAACAACAACATACCCAGTGTGTTCCCACCTAGTGGGGTCTGGGGAGGGTAGAGTGTATACAGACCATACCTTTTCCGATAGACCCCCAGCTTAAAACCAATAACAGTATAAATACATGGAGTCAAAAGAATAAAAGAGGAAGTGAAACAGGCGCTATGCCCATGGGAGCTATGAATTGAAAATAAGATACCTCTAAGAATTCATTTATCACCCCTTTGCTATGGGGTGATATTCCCTTCTGGTGTCTTTCCATATTTCTGACAGCCTGATCATCAAAAGTAAATGCCACGATACCCTACAAGATGAAATTAATTAATGAGGGTCAGATAACATGCAGAGTTTGAAAATGTTGCTTGATGCAAAGTACCTTGTGTGCAGCTTTGCTGAATTGGGTGGCAGCATCACTTAAGGCATAGACGGTGTTACTCAAAAGACTAGAGGTCCCTTGTGCCATGCCTTTAATAAACCCTGCACGAGTCTGCAGAGAGAACTGGGCTTTACATCTAGTGGGAAAGATAAAAGAGAAGATAATGCAGAAGGTACCTGGAAAACACTTTGTACAGGAGCTGACAAGAAATCCTTAAGGCCAAGACCCATGCTCCTTGCAAACCCCATAGGATTTCCGATAACTCCTGCTGAACCAAATACCTGAAGCAAACGTATTTCACTGTCCATGACCACTAAGAAGACCATTTCAAGAAACAAGTCGTCCAGTTGATATGTGTAATTTAAGAAAAATGTATACATGGTAAAATTCAGACAATATAAAAATTCTTAATAGTAAAACTTTATATTTTAAATAGGAGAAAAATATGCAAATCTTTAAAGCCGTTTTCCCAGTTCATTAGTAATGATTATTGTTTTCAATTTAGCTAGGAATTTGTAATTAATTAGACTTGGAAAGACTTTGTAATTAATTAGAATTGGACATATATTTTAAATTAAAAATTATGGAGTCCTAAAATATACACTAACATAAAAATCTATGTTAAAAAAGGTATAAGAACAGTAATAATTAAGGATT
>NC_061121.1:171771828-171848180 GCF_002878395.1 Capsicum annuum | reverse complement strand
ATAATATTCACTCGGATGAAATTTGCAATACTTTCCTTCTTTTCTTCCTTAAGAGCAACAACTTCAACCCATTTTGAGAAGTATACTATTGTGACCAAAATGTACAAGTGTCCACCAGTCGATTTTGGTAGTGACCCAACAACATCTATTCCCCAATCATTGAATGGTCAGGATGCTACAGTTAGGTGTAATACTTCAGGTAGTTGATGTATGAAATTTGCATGGAATTGAAAAACTTTGCATCTTCTAGCGTAGTTCAGGCAGTCTTTCACCATCTTTGGCCAATAGTATCTAGGGGTTGGCGTTCGGTATTTTTAAATTTGGGGTTCGGTAATCGATGTTTGAAAGTAGATACCACATACCATACTTATAAACATTGGTTCGGTATTTCGGTAATCGGTAAATTAAACTTCGGTTCGATATGGTTTTTGGTAATACCATATTAAAGTTGAAAATGTCCAAATGTACGTTTAAACTTCAAAGAGTATATTTAATAGAAACACTGTTTAGTATTCCTTTTGTTGTTTTTTACAAATATATTACTAAGGTCCAAGAGATTCTTTGGGATTGACTAATACTATTTTCTATTGAGTTGGTTAGACATACATATATATATATATATATATATATATATATATAATTCGATATTTGGTAAATACCGAATACCAAACGGTATTAATATCTTTTACCAAACCCAATCCCGAATATCGAAATATTAAAATTTTTCTCCCAAATACCATACCAAATACCGAATTACCAAATACCAATTACTAAATTTTTTGATTTGGTTTGGTAATTCAATTTTCGATATTTTATGCCCAGCCCAAAGTATCCCATCCTTTTAATGTGAAAATTGAGCTTTGGTCCAGACTGATGCGATTTACACACTCCCGAGTGCACTTCTTGCAAAGCTTGAATTGCTTCTTTCTCTCCCACATATCGCAAGAGTATTCCGTCAAATGATCTTCTGTATAACGTGTCTTTATAGTAAAGAAAGCGAGGTGCACGACGGGGAATATCAGTCCTTCTTCTTGGATCCTCTGAAAGTATCCTATAACATTAGTAATCAATGATAGGTTGTCGCCAATCTTGTTTTACAGATTCGGACATGGCAATGAGGTATTCAACCTTATTTTCTACTTTCTCATTTGACGACAGTACTACCTATTCTTGGCGAATAGTAACTCCGTCTGATTTGGAAGAGTTAGGGTTGAGGCAGATGCAGCTAGCGCATCGAATTGCTTTTTGTTTTCCTCGGCACATGCTGGAGGATTACTTCCCCAAGACATCCCATCAATTTTTGTGCATAATCATGATATGGTCGTAACTCAGGCTTTCTGACTTCATAGCTCCCAAAAAGCATCTTGATCACCAATTGGGAGTCACCAAAGACTTGTAATTACAGTTGTTTCATATCAACTACCATCTCAAGTCCAAGTATTAATGCTTGATATTCAACAACATTATTAGAGCAACGGTTTGTTAGAGTAAAAGAGTATGGTATGACCTCTTCTTATGGAGTAACGAACACTATACCGGCACCAACACCAGCTCCATCTCGATGTGCGGCACCATCAAAATACATCTTCCATGGGGTTCTGGCTTTAATAACCATTGCATCTTTATCAGGAAGTCCATCACTCAGTTCCCAATCATCAGGTATCGGGTGGTCTTTTAAGAAGTTAGCCAATGCTTATCCCTTATCGACCTTTTGGGGAACATACACAATCTCAAACTATTAAAATTTAAGGTACCATCTTGCAGTCGATCACTAAGGACTGTTTTTGATATTACAAACTTGATGTGATTCGCCCTAGACACAAGATGAACAACATGAGCCTGAAAGTAGTGCTTTATCTTTTGAATTAAGAAGGCCAATGCCAAATCCTAGACAAATTGAGTCTAAGCTTGAATGCCCATTCGATTTCTTATCGATTCCCAACCAGCTTTGAGAATAAATGACTCACTACGATGCTTTTTCCATATCCCACTGTCCTCTTGATGAGTTGTGAATATACTACTATTCCTGATATCATAAACCACTTTGTGAGGCAAAAATGCTTTGATATCATTAAAAAAATAGTTTCCATGTGCGTCAAGCACATCTATGATTTTGAAGAAATAAGTAGTAAAGAAGTTGTCCTGGTCAATTAGCAGGAGTCATACTTTGGACTACTTTTCTTAAAATAAACTATCTGAAAGCCCCTATGGTTTGCTGCTTCCAAACCTGGTTTTTAGGATACAACTTTTTAATTGGAGAATACTTTAGCTCATTTGGTGTAGAGTATCAATGGTTTTCCAGGTATGGGTGCCGCAAAAACTGGTGGATTCATTAAGTATGATTTGATACTCGCAAAGGCATTATTACAAGCTTGGTACCATTCAAAGGGAGTATCCTTCTTCATGAGAAGACTAAATGGTTGACATTTTCTCGCCAGGTTTAAGATGAACCTCCTTAAATATGCTAGCCTTCCTTGAAGGTTTTTAACTCATAAATGTTCTGAGGCTCGGGCATCTTCAAAATTGCATCGACCTTGGCTTGATCCATTTCAATTCCTCGGTGTCGCACAATGAAGCCAAGCAACTTTTCAAAAGTAACTCCAAAGGCACACTTTAATGGATTCATCCTAAGTTGATATCTTTGAATTAACTCGAACACAATTCTTAGGTCTTTTAAGTGGTCATATCTCTTTCTTGACTTCACCACTATATCATTTATGTAGCATTCAACATTTTTATGAAGCAAGCCATCAAAGATATTTTGCATAGCTCTTTGATAAGTGGCGCCAGCATTCTTCAAACCAAAAGGTATCACTTTGTAGCAATAAATACCTTTGAGAGTATGAAATGCAGTGAGTTCTTCATCCTTTGGTGCCATATGGATTTGATTGTAGACGGATGAACCATCCATGAAGGACATTGCCTCATAACCAGTGGTGGCATCAATCATCAACTCTGGTATAGGGATTGGAAAGTCATCCTTAGAGCAGGCATTGTTGAGATCCTGAAAGTCGATAAAACCTCAAATTTAGCCATTTTTCTTCCGTACTGGAACAATACTTAAAATCTATATAGGATATTTGAATTCATGAATAAAGCCAGCTTTAATGAGTTTGTTAACTTTATTTTCAATCAATGGAACCAACTCTGTCCTAAAGCGCCTTTGGGCTTGCTTAATAGGACGAACCCCGTTCTTGACCACCAACTGATGGACTTCTACTTTTGGATCTAAGCCAGACATTTCTTCGTAACTCCAAGAGAAGATATCCATATATTCTTTGAGTATGTTCATATAAGCAATTTCCCCCTTCACTTCTAGAAACACACTCAGATAAGTTGGTCTTGGGTCTTCATTGGTTCTAAGATTAACTTCCTTTAAGGGATCTATTGTGGCCTTTACTCCTTCTTCAAGTTGCGATGGAGCATTTCCAACATCTTCTTCCTCTTGGGGGTCATCATCGTTGATGGATATATGATAACACCAGAAAACATCTTTTATATTTTCATTAACCTTCTTTCGAGATGAGACATCTCTCTCATTCTGGGTCATAACATAATATAAGAAGCCAACACTTTCTTTATCTTCCTCACGTTCCTTGGTATAAACCACAGTATGAGCCTTTGCTTTTAACACCTCATTGCATGAAACCACTAGTTCCGCTTGTCGCCTCATTCTAGAAGGAATCAAACTTTGGAAATCCTTCTGGATTTTAAGTAAAGAGTGCATTATCGTGCTTTGATGACTTCTCTGATGCTTATTGCTTTTGTTTTTATCTAGAAGTCCCAATCTTTTGAACACAAAAGTTCTTGCAGTTGATTCTCCAAGTCGATCAAAGATAGAGGGCCTTTTGTTGGATGCAGTAGACTCTTCTTCTACAGTGATGTAGTTGTTAACCACCCTTCTTATGGAGATACAAATTAGAGGTGGATGCGTGTATCCTAGGCCTTCATGTGCCTGCCTGGTTATACCTTTCGACAAAAGTTTGCCCAATCTTGATGGCTCATTAGGATTATATCCAACCTTTACAAATAGCTTTTTTGCATTTGGGTCGAATCCCTCTTTTGTATGCTTCGTAGGGAGTGTCATATCTTATGGCAGATTTTGAGCCACAGACTCTCCAAGTAGTCTTAAGGATGGATTTATTGCATCAATCCTTCTGATAGGTAAAGGTAGCCCCTTTAGCACATTATCTTGGGCATCAGATGGGTGATATTTCTTTTTATTTACCTTTGGTGCGTAGTGAAGAACAAGATTTGCTTTTTTATAGGTTCGATACTTTCTTTATTCGAAGTGAAGAGGGGTTTCTGGATGGCGACTTTTTCAATAGTCACCGCAACCCTCTTAGATGCAAGATCATCACACTTGGTCTTGGTGACATCTTCAACCCTTTTTTCATTCACAACATAATTCTTTAAGTAGAATATTGCATCGGCAAAGTATGACTCAGCTTCAGTGAATGGCTTATCATCAACAACTATCTTTCTTTTCACTCCTCCTTTAAGGTACTTCAAGCATTGATAGTAAGAGAACGAAATAATTTTTTTCTTGTGCACCCAAGGCCTACCAAGTAATATATTGTATGAAGTTTTGACATCGATCACATGCATCAATGCATTTGATTGAAAATCATCCTTACGAATCTCCAACTTGACAGATCCCATGGCCATCTGCCCCCCTTGGTTGAAGCCTTGGATCTATATACTACTTTCGGCTAATTCATCAGTAGCGATGCCAAGTTTCTTTATTGTACAGATAGGCAGGATGTTAGCTCCGGAACCCTCATCAATTAAGATTTTCTTTATTTTCTTTCCTAGAACTTGACCTACCATGTACACAGGACGATTATGTAAGGTTCTTCCAAGCAGAAGATCGTTATTTATAAATATGATTTTTGTATCACATACATGTGCCTCCTAGCCAAGATTTTTAACAAGCTTTTCAGAAGATGAAGAAATTTTCATGGGTAGATTTTCACTCTTTGCCCCCTCTTTGGCAGTATTAAAACAAGATGCCTCAAGGTTGACTTAAGTAGTCTTTGTAAGAAACCAACTTGGTAAGAATTCTTCCAACGTTACTGGACACCATGGTTTTTGGTGGTGAAGCTCCATTACCCTTGTCTTCTTTAGAAGTTCAACCAACTTCTATTTTCTTGGTTTCTTTACCATCCCCCTTCTAGTTGGCTGCTCGAACAACTTTTTTCGTAGACTCATCTTCCTACATTTGCTCCTGGTCACCAGAGTCCAACCTTAATCATCGCCTTCATCAACTGAAGACCTATCAGGCTCTAATAGTTTTTCATTATATTCTTTAGCACATATTTGGACTGGATCGAGCGAGCCAAAAGTGATAGATATTTGATGAGAACTTACCGTCTCATCATCGAAGAAGATCTTCTTCTCATTTGCTAGTTGGATGAATTTGTTTTTAAAGATAAAATACTTTTCCAGAGGGTGACTCAGAAGCCTATGATAATTGCAATAATTAGGGTCATTGGTCCTTCCAGCTTTGTTAGGCCATTTCATCTTTGGGAGTTCAATGAGCTTATGCTTAAGAAGTTCGTCAAAAATCTCAGCAACATTAGAATCAAGGAAAGGATGTTCTTTTTCTTGCATCTCCTTTAAAGTTTTTTTATTTTGACGTGCTCCAGAAGTCATCTTCACACTTTGCTTCTTTCTCACCTTCGTGGTGACTTCATAGGAGACACGTCAATATTCATAGATTTTTTGTTGTCATTTTTTGGGGACAAACTTGCCTCATCTTTTGGGTTTCTGCTTATTCTTTCCCCTTCGAGGGTCATGGATAGGCGTTGCTTTCTTTCCAACAGAAGACGTGGTTAACTCCATGTCGTGAGCACGAGTAGCTAAATCTTTAAGTATTTAGGCTTAATGCCTTGCAAGATGTAGAAAAGCTTCCAGTGCATTCCTTGGATACACATCTCTATTGCAGAAGATTCGTTGAGCCTATTTTTATAGTTTAGGCTAGTATTTCTCCATCGGTTAATGAAGTCAATGACTGGTTTATCCTTTCTTTGTCGAGTATTTATGAGATCTATCATGCTTACTGTACGTCTTGTGATATAAAAATGATTCAGAAACTTATGCTCCAATTGCTCCCAACTATCGATGGAGTTAGGTTCAAGATTCGTATACCAATCAAAGGAGTTTTCCTTTAAGAAACGGACAACTGTTTGACAAGATAGTCAACGTTAGTTCCAATATTATTACATGTCTCAATAAAGTGTGCAGCATATTGTTTTGGGTTCCCTTTGCCCTCAAATTATTGAAATTGGGGAGGTTGATAGCCGAGAGGCATTTTGAGGCTATCTATTCTCACAGTGTAAGGCTTGGCATACGTAAGAAAAGACTTGGTGATAAAATCATACTTGTCTTTGACGTCCATTTAATGAATTCCTTCAATTGCTCAATTAGGATCGTTCCCTCAGAAGAAACTTGTACTTCTTTAGTTGGTGGTGTTTGTTTCACAGGATGTTCTGTCTTGTGAGCCTTTGAAGATTTTCCAGGTTCATAGCTAGACTATCCATCTATCAGGCCTTCCATCCTATCCACTATTTTATCAATCCGAGCATCTTGATTTTGAAAATATTTGGTCAAACCCTCAATTGCCTTTGTCAGATTCACAAGTTGCTCCTTCATAGATGAGGCATCAGTCACCATCGCTTGCATGATTATTGGAGACGTTGGAGAGTAACACGGATTGTCGTATAAGTTGATCTTCAAAGTGCACAACTTATGCGATGTAAGTGGAGATGACACATTTATTGAACAACCATCGCTCTCTGCGCTAGTGTATTTGGATCCAGAATGCTCAAGTAGAGCTAGAGTCTTCTTAAGTGATTCCGCCACACTGCTTTCTCCTTCCGAAGCACTTGAACTGGACTTCATTTATTTTGGGGTTGAAGATCTAAAAACTGGAGTTGGCACGGACGATACTGGATGTGTTTGTTGTCCTAGCAAGCCTGCCTTGCTCCTTGTGATAGCTCCCAAGCTTCCGAAAGTAACACTAAGGATGCTTTATGCTTCAGCAGAGAACTTTGAATCAGCAGCCTTGGAAGCAGTTGATTGAGAATTAACCTTCTTGGAAGTCATTTCAGTGTTGTTGAACTTTGAAATTAAAAAAGTTGAGATGAGAGGTAGAGATTGTCCTACTGGGCATGTCAGAATTTGTTGGACAGTAAAATTTTAAGGCCGAAAAATAAATAATCGAGATAAGAAAAATATTACAACAATCATTTTATTGATTTTAATATGTGAGTGTTACAATCTTTATGAACCCTCTGATTCACCTTTTCACATATAAATTCAAGGGCTTAAAGCTTGATCTTGAATTTGAACTTGATTTGTTGATTTGAGGAATTTGATCTTGACTTGTGCTTGAATTCAAGGGCTTTTAAGTTTGTTCTTGAATATTGCAGTATTGATCTTGAATCTTGATGAATTAGATTTGAATGCTTGAGCTTTGTTGAGAAATTTCAGTGTTTGATCCACGAGCTTTCTCATACTTCTTGTTAGAGTTCTCGATGGTTTTTTTTTTGAATTATGAGACTCTTATTTATAGTTGTGGAAAGGAAAGAGTCATGATAAAGATGGATTTCCTCTGACCAATCAAATTCAAGTGATGTGACGCTTATTTGGGCCTCTAGAATATGACAATATTTTGGGCTTAGCAAAGTGGCCTCGTCATTTGTAGCCCAACTTAATGGACTAACCCAATAAAAATTGGACTTTATTTGTATCTATACATGTTTAGATTTAAATAATTAATTCAATTATATTAATCCATAATATTTATTTGGGACTAATATATTTTAAATTTAATATAATTTGAATTTCGTACGAATTTAAATTCAATAATATTTTGATGTCTACATATAGTTTAACAATTTTAATGATTTATTTCTTCATCTTGCTTCTTATTTTGTTCTTGTTTAAGTATAAATTTCACTATCTCTAGGTAAAATTTTCAAGTAATGCAGACATAAATGACTTGCAAAAATATAGATCAAGAAAAAAAATATAATTCTATCTAACCAATATGGTAACATGTCTTATGTGTGACGTGTAGAAGAAAAAAAGCAAGGATTTTAAAAAGATATGAGTGATGCAGTTAAAAGGTTGTTTTTGTTTTTCAAATACCTCAGTTTATGTTGACACGTTAATAGGAAAGGTTTTGGTCTCCTCATGTAACAACACTTCTGTCAAGAACTACATACTTGAATCATTATACCAAGAAGTTTTTGGATAAAACAATATTAGAAAAGACATAATTATTTTAAACTTTGACCTTATTTTCAACTACACAACTTTTCTTTTGAAAGGTCCTATTACCTCCTAAATTACTTTAAAATAAAATATATACACCCTTAATTGTTAGGTGGTAAAGTCATGTGAGAGGCTTAAAATAACTTAAAGTCTATGAATATTAATAAAATGTCATTTTGTAATTGGATATTTTTATAAATAATTAATATACATAATAATATAATAAATTTAAGAATATATTTTAAAATTTATTTTCCTTTTCTTTCTTTGTCAAATAAAGTCAAAATTATTTTTCTCCTTTTGAGTAATTGGCACTATTGTTGACTTTGTTTTGTTTTCAATTTTTTTTTTCTAATTTTAATGCTAAATTTAGTTTTGAATTAATTTAAGCTGATAATTTTTTGAAAAAGTTAGTTTTTTTCTGAAATTGTTAGGGTTCATTTTTTTTTTTTTAGTGTTTAAGTCATTTTATTGAAAATTTTCAAAAGATAGATCTACATTTTCTTTTATATATTTGATTTTCTAAAAATTTTAAACTGATGAAATTATATAATCATTTGTTTGCTTCTAGTAGTACCAATCCCTTTTAAATGAAAAAAAATTTAATTTAATTATGCATCGATAATAATATCAATAATTTTTTTTTTATTGAATTTCTAAATTAAAATTTGCTAGTATATGAATATCAAGAAGTCTGTGCATTGACAGTAATATCAATAAAAATACTACTACAAACTGTAATCTCATAATAAATTAATAACTTTTAGACAGTCTAAATTTAAATTAATTAATGTTATATTTTAATAGCGCCAATCACTAAAAAGTAAAAAATAATAAAATTTGACCTTATTTCCTAAAGGAAGAAAATAAAATAACTTTAAAATATATACTTAAATTTTAATATTAATTAATTTTTTGAACTAATTAATTATAAAATGATCAATTAAAATATGACATGTGTTCATATTAATTAAAATTTAAATTCCGTGAATTACCATTTTTTAAGAATTTAATTTTGTGTGAATTAAAATTTATTTTTTTAATTTAAAATAAAAATTTTAATGTGATGCAACTTGTCATCCTAACATGCTTCTTCGTATTGTATACAGATAGAAGTATTTTTTTTTTTCTCTAGTTCAATCCTGCAAAATCAAACCATTTTTTGTTTAATCCAAATTTGAGATTATTAGATAAGAAAAGCTTTTTTCAAAGAATTCTTTCAAGTCAATCATAATCTAAAAATTTGAATTCAACAGTATCAATTATTATCCAAGATTTTAATACATGTGAGGATATTTTGTTTATTTAAAAGGAAATTAAAAATTACAAAGGTAACTATTATGAAATTTACAAACATTATGAAAGAAATATAAGAATCTATAACAGGTAAGGAAATATTCCTATAAATTAAATATTTTATTTTATATTCTCTAAATGTCCATATATTTAAACTTCTTAAAAGCTATTTTGACTTAAAAACACCTAAAATAAGCCAAACAAAACAGGCTCTAATTATTTCTTATAACTCCTCCCATCTGTTTAATCATTTCTAAAAATAATTTATATAAATAATTAATAGAGAGAAGTATCTATTTACCCCTGAACTTGTCAAGTTTTATGCATGGTATACCTGAACTTTGATTTGTCTTAAGTACCCCAAACTTGTTATTTTAGTAAGTCGCGCGACCTTTTTTTGCTGATGTAGCAAAATGTTTGTTGTGCGTGATGGAGTATTTTTGGGACCAAATCAACATTTTTCATGATTAAAAAACGAAAAAAATCTATTTTTCTTTAATTTTTTTTTAAAATTTAATTATTCCTCTCCCTATTTATTATCCCTCTTCCTCCATTACTTTCAATCTAAAAAAAATTTCATCCATTTATTAATTTTGTAAAACTCCAGATTATTAATTAGTTTATGAAATAAAAATTTCATCCGTTTATTAATTTTGTAAAAATTTCGTTTATTAATTTAAAAAAAAATTTCAGTTGTTTATTAATCCAATCTAAAACTTCAGTTTCCATTCTTAAGAAACTCTTTCAATTTTGTTATCTTAATTATACATATCATATGAGTTATTGTAACTCAAAAAATGTAGTAAATATCGAAGCAGATATTTTAAAAAATAATAACAAAATAGATACTAAAGAAATTAAGACACTTACTTATAATAAAGAGAATGCAGTTATATTGATTATCGATTTTTAGTTCCTAACGATTTGATTTTCAGTTTAACCGATAAGAAAATACTCATAAAATAGAAAATAGAAAAAGTAGTAATCAATGACCCAATAATTTTTTTTATAAAATCATTAAAAAATTGTTAACCCTATAACGCTAAATCAATAACATTTTTATCGGTTTGATTTTTGTACGCCCCTAACTTAAATTGCAATTTCTTACCCCGTTAATTATAATAAGAAAAGTATTTGTGCATATGAATCTCCTCAAAATCCTAATCGAAACACTAATCGAAAACTACTTTGAAACACTAACCGGAAAAAAAATAATTTCATATTTTTAACACACACCAAAAAATATAAATTTTTAGATAATAGCTTACTTGATCGACGAAATTCAACCTTTCACTATTTTGGAGTAGAGGAAAACTGAAAAATATAATTTTTTAGAGAGAAATGAATAATTAAGGGTAGAAGTGAGTTATTTTTTAATATAGGATAAATATAAGGGAAGTGGATGGTATTTATCCACATGGACAACCATATCAACACTTTTTTCCACGTGTACGCGTGTGGTGTACACGCACCGGACAGTCAGCAAAAAAGGGCCTCATGACTTACTAAAATAACAAGTTCGAAGATACTTAGGACAAGTCAAAGTTTAGGTGTACCATGAATAAAACTCGACAAGTTCAGGGGTAATGCATACTTCTCTCTAATTAATATCATTAATTTAAAAACTAATAAGGGTAAAGTTGAGAAAAATGAAAATCTGAAACAATACTCTAGCAAGATAACATTTTGATTCATGTTTTTGCCAACTTTCTCTGCACACAGAAGACATTCATTTAGTGGCAGAATAATACCGAGAAAAATCTGAAGAACTTGAATGTCTATCTTTTGAAGAGAAATTCAAATTTTGGGAGAAGAAGTGGTTGTGGGTGTAGTACAACAAGGTAGCAGAAACAGAGGCCACTAAAAGTCTAGATTTTTCATGTTGTTCGTTATGAATATTAATTGTGATGATAACAACGGAGATACAAACGCATTTCGAATAAAAAATGTATCACACTTTAACTTCCTGTCTAAAACTAGGAACCTCACATCGATCTTCCTGTCCACTATTTATTAGTCACTTTTTAAGATATGCATAGTTAAAAAAAACTCACGGAGAAACCAAGTTGATTGAGGGATTGCGAGTCTGTAGCACAGGAAGGAATATATGGTATTGCCTTATGCCACAGTGAAAAGGCAACATAAAATAACAATGATCAACAACTTATATCCCTTTGTAACTTGAGATGGTCAATTGCTTAGTAATTGGCAACAACATATTTGTCAATGTAGTGCCAATAATCAAAATACTGTCCTGTGTCAAAATTCATCACCTTCTATCCTTTTCGTACATGTTTGATAATCCTTTAGTTGCCTGACACACTTAGGGGTGCAACTTACTTTTAGTGTCGCTGCAAGTATTTTAACCGTGGTCTCCTATGGTTTTCGCCAACTTCATCCACTACAAGGCCGTGCCCCTCGGTTGATCAAACTCCTTATATCATCACACAATCATCCTAAAATGTAGTAGTAGAATAGTTTCATTACTATAAATAGCTTTGTTTACAAAATAATGTTACATAATTTGTAGATACATAACCATAATTGCATACTTTATTTGTATCTGTTTACTCACATTTAGTATTGTATGCAATCCTTGTAGTATCCAAATGGCCATACACTATGCACAAACTGCAAAATTAGAGCACAAATTATTGTCCTACTTGCCAAGTTGCTTAGACTTAGAGAAAGTAGCAGTCACTGGAATTGCCCTGCAGACATCAAAATCTTGACTGTCACAAAATATTAGCTTACTATCGAAAGCTCAAACAAGAAAGACATTGCAAATTTAGGCCTTAGCATTGTCCTTACGCTTGATCAGAATGCTCGATAAAAAGGAAAATTCCAACACTCATATGAAATCTCAAGGAGGATCACAAAGTTGATATGCACACAGGATGCACATTCAATCATCGATAAGTTTAATCAAATCCACAGGAAGTTGAGAATGCAATACGGATGCTCACAGTAAGTGTTAGTTTTGGTCATAAGTTCTGTTTAGTGATGTACACTTAGTTTTGGTCACATCCAATCAGAGGCGGAGCCAACCCTCTTTAGGGGGTTCGTCCGAACCTCCTTGGACGGAAAAATATACTATTTATACATGATTAAAATTAACTTTTTATGAGGTTATAGTAGGTGTTAAACCCCCTTCGACTTAGTTTTCTTTGGATATTGAACCTCCTTACTTGAAATCCGAGTTCCGCCTCTGCATTCAATATTTGTCAACTCATACCCAAATTGTGCATGCAGTTGTCAACTCATACCCAAATTGTGCGTTCAACTGCATGCACAGAAGAAAATAATTAGTAGATGATATGATACATGAATATATGCTATGGCAAAGAATTAAAGACTGATAACAACTTGTCTTCAAGTTTTGACTTTGTTTTTCTTGATTTTTTGAAGAAGAAAAAAGAAAATCCATTATTCATAAATGTATCCCTATTTCCTCTATTTTTTTTGGATTGGGTGAGGGAATTAGCACCAAATTGAAGATAACAACAACATTGGAATGCAGTCGCAAAAGACGACAACATAAACAACATTTGAAAATTTCAAAATCAACAACAAACATGAACATAATGCAACAAAGAAGATTCCCAAAAGCAGAAAAACAACCTTCTAGAGATATGACACTTTCACTGGAATTAGAAGGTAATGCATAGTTCCTTACTACCTCATCGCCCACCAATTTCCTTTGCAAAAACTGAATTCAAATTCAAGAAATAGTCTTCACAATTGTGCAAGAATTATTGATAAACATTTATGTTGAAACTGCACTTTTTAAATCACATTATCTTACCGTATGTGTATAAAGAGATATATAGATGTGTCAAAGAACTTATACTTCTCCAGAAGAAGAATGTTTTGCAGAGAAGCTGCGGAGAAGTGTCAACACCTGTTTAGATGAATCTTATGAACTGGAACCAACCATGGGTGCTTTCAAGAGTTAAATCTATTTTCTTTTGTCAACAACACCTTGAATCTATATTTCAAAGATTGTAAGAATCTACACTTCCGTAACATTAAATATTGAATTCTCCCAACATGTTTCTTCAAAATACCTAAATAAAAAACAACACAAACACTCAACCCATTAGCATAAATTTGAAAAGTAATTCATAAAAATTGAATGCAAAACAAACAGCGTAAAAAGAAAACTAATTTGCTCAACTCGAAATGGGAGAAACCCAGAAGCAAAATTGCCCAAAAAAATAAAGTCGGAACCTTCAATATTACTTTAAAAAAGCAAAAAAAACTTAACTCATTAGCAAAAATCATGAAAATAACCCATGAAATGGCATCTTGAGAAAACTCTAAAAAGAAAACTAACTTGCTAAAGTCGAAATGGGCAATTGCGCCCACAAAGCCTCCATTGATTGATTAATTCAAATGTAGATTTGACTTGCTCTGTTTGTAATTCTCACATAATTCAAGACTATTTACGGAGTCGGTTAGTACCCATGTCGTGTTAAGTGCATGTAGTGTGCACTGTGAACGCGGAGGAAATTAAAACGGAAATGGCTGCGTAGGGTGAGAGCATTGGGGAAATGAGGTAGTTTTATTTATTAAAATATTCTTCTTCTTTTGTTTTTTATTTTTTTAATTAAAGGTAAATATACAAATATTATAAATATGGATAGAATCCTTAGTTTTAGGTTTTTTTGATACAAACATAATAAGTTTCTTTCTCATGAAGTTTGTGATGTTTTTTAGTTATAGTGATGGTTATCTATTTAATTTAATTTGTTAATATATTTCATGTATATTCTATATTATTATAAACTTTATGAGAAAGAAACTTATTGTGTTTGTATTAAATATCACAAGATGGGATAACCATCACTATAACTAAAAAATATCACAAAATTTGAATTTTTAAGGAAGTTACGTAGTTAATTTTATTTTGTGGGAGTCAAAAAAAATTTTCATTTCGATTTTTAAATCTTAATTTTTTTTAAAAAAAGTGGCATATTGTAACAAATTTTTTGTGAGTAGCAGTAGTAGATATACAATAAAATATTATATTAAAAAGTATAAGTATTTAATTAATTTAAATTTAAAAATAATAATAACTACTAACTAACCATTACCTAATTTAACTAAGTTGTCCTAAAAATAAACACATGGCGTGATTATAGACTGCCACTTGGCAACATCTTAGGCAAAATTTTCTTACTATTTAGAATATATATAGATATATAGATAATAGATAATAGTTACAATTATATGTTTATTTGTTATAATGTAACTAGTGAATTTATCCGTGCTTTGTAGATTAATTAGATTTTCGAGTGTTAAAAATTTCTCAAGAGATCTTTTTAATTTTAATTATTTCAAATTTTAACCAATTATACACAGTCTTAAGTATATACATGTATTTTTTTGTGAATTTTCATTACTCATGTATTTTTAGTCTTCTAAAATATTTAATTTTTATATAATATATTTTAAGTGAAATAATACAGAATTTATTTCCATACATATTTTTAATAAGTTTCAAAGTTGTTTATTATATTTGTATATATAACACTAATCTAATTATATGAATCTCGTATTTTCTTTTTATCTTATTTTATTCTTTTTATCTCTCGTTAAATTAAAAAAAAAGGCAGCCTGGTGCACTAAAGCTACCGCTATGTGTGGTGTCCGGGGAAGGGCCCCACCACAAGGGGTGTATCGTACGCAACCTTACCTTGCATTTCTGCCAGAGGCTGTTTCCAAGGCTTGAACCCGTAACCTCCTGGTCACATGACAACAACTTTACCAGTTACTCCAAGGCTCCCATTCTCTCGTTAAATTATTTATCATTAATAATTTTTTGTGTGTATCTTCCTTTCTTTACTTTCCTACATATATACAACTTTTGAAAACGAAAGATTTTAGCAAATTGAAATTTTATCTTTCATTTTGGGGAATGCCTTTTTCATTTTAGTAGAACAATTATTAGACGATTCTAAATGAGTTTTTAATAAGTCAAAAGTCTTAAAGGTTATTAAATAAAGGGAAACACAATAAATGATAGTTAATATAAAGTAATTATTTTAAGAAGCAACTTTCTTTTAATACATAGCTCATCATAGGTGAAGAAAAATAGAAAAAAAATTAAAATATTAACAAAAAATATAATTAACATTTTTTATCGTAGAAGAATCAAGATTCCTCTCTTGAGGAAGAAAATGAAATAAAAAGAGACAATCGACTTCATGAAATCATTATTATCTTAGCAACACTTTTGCTTTTTTAAGTTGTAAGTTTGAACGGTTCAGATCAATAGACAATAGAAAGTAGTAATAATCTTTTAAAATGTTTAACAAAAAAATTATAAAATGTGAAAAATCAAGAACTACAATTTTACATACAACAAACAACTTTCTTATGAATTAAAATGTCATTTGAAAATTATAAACTAATATTACATTCTCATATTTTATCAAAAGATTTACCAAAGTAGACCTGCATAATTGCGGAATGATGCCTAGATACTTCCTCAAGTAAAACATGTATACGTTTGCCTCCTTCCCTTACTTCTACTTCAGAAAATAAACACTCTGGTCTAGACAAACACATAAAAAGTGGACCTCACCAACGAAAGAAAAGAGAAAAATAGTTATCTAAATAAATCTAAACTTTTGAGAATGATATATTGTAAATCTTTATATAATAATAAAAGAAGAATCAAGACAAGGTGATGTGACACCTCTCTTTGACATAAGATCCTATTTATCTTTTTCTTTTTTTTGGAGTTTTTCTTTTATTTTTTTCAATTATTTTATTTTTAAATTCATTTTCATGACTCACATGTCTTTATGTTCATAATAAATTACACTCTTAATTAATATTAATAAAATTCATAACTCTAAAATCTTTTATATTCATAACCCTAATTATTTCATTTTGCATTAAAATGTCCAATGATAATTCTTTCTCTTCTTATACATACAGATAATTTCTCTCGAAAGACGTTTAAACAATAATAGTTAGATTCTCAAAAGAGAAACAAAAAAAAGTAACTAATTATTGCATGAAATGAAAAAGAAGAACGATCCAATTGTTAACTAAAAGTATTAAAGCATTCGAAGATGAAATTTAATAAATTGAAATACTAAAAATAATGCAATTTAAACTATATCTTGGTCGGTAAGCTTTTTTTCTGTTGCTATATGGTATGTTTCATACCCAAAGTGAGATGAGGATATAAAAAACCACCATAGTAGTAATCTTCTTTTTTATCTACAATAAAATTTTTAGTGAGATTAGGATGAAGAGAAATATAATTAATTAATGGAATACACATAATATAAAAGAAAGTTGCTTTAACAAAATAATACATAGCTCTTAAAAAATATAAAACTGTAAGAAGTTTACCGATAAACTATATATTGCATAAAAGAAATTTACTCTAAAAAAATAAATAGAACTTAAAAGAGTGACTTTCGAAATGCACATATTATAAGATCTTTTGCTCCGCAATAATTATAAAACTTGGCAGCATAAGGAAGATCATGGGTCCTAGTTTACAATACCTATAAAGTGAAAAGAAGACAAAGACTGTCAAGTCAAGCGTCACAACATACCTAATGTAATCCCACATAGTGAGTATGTGGATGGTAAAGTATGCACAGACCTTACACCTACCTAAAAGGTAAGAAGGTTGTTTCCACCCCCGGCTCATAGAGGTTCATAAATTAGGTGAGCAACAATTCTAGCCCTTGTCTGAAAAACAGATGTGACACCAAAATATGCTTGAAACTCAGATTCTAGTTGCACAGAAATAAAGACCTTGCTAACAATATGACATTTTGAAAGACATCACTAACCAAAAACAAAAAAAGAGGACCAAGTTGTCCCATGACGAATAGTAATGGGATCAACCCTTTCCCATTTATTTATAAGAAGAAGAATTGTCATTGGACATTTTAATGCAAAATTAAATAATTGGGGGTTATGAATATAAAAGGTTTTAGAGTTATGAATTTTATTAATATTAGTTAAGAGTGTAATTTATTATGAACATAAAGAAATGTGAGTTATGAAAATGATTTTTAAAACAAAATAATTGAAAAAAATGAAAGAAGAACTAAAAAAAAAAAGGAGAAAAAAGATAAATAGGATCCTTGGCCAAAGAGAGGTGCCACATCACCTTGTCTTCTTTCTTCTTTTATTATTATATATAGGTTATAAGTATATTATTTGGTTGCATAAGTGTAATTATATGATTATATTAGATTTTAAAAATTAAAATTTAATTATTAAAAATTAAAAATTTATATTAGATAAAAATAAGATCCTTTATAAATGATATTAAATTAAATATTTAAGCTATATATTGTCTTTTAAAAATATATTAATCAATAAAAATATGTTTTAATTAATATTATAAATATAATTGATTTATATTTTTCAAATTATTCTAAAAAAAGGACAGCCCGATGCACTAAAGCTACCACTATGCGCGGTGTCCAGGGAAGGGCCCCACCACAAGGGTGTATCGTACGCAGACTTACCTTGCATTTCTGCCAGATGCAGTTTCAAGGCTTGAACCCATGACCTCCAGGTCGCATGACAGCAAGGCTCCCTTTCGTTTTTCAAATTATTCTATTTTGATTAAATTAACTATAAAAACTAAAAGTAATAATTTTTAAGAACATTATGCAATGCATGCTTGATTAAGAAAAATATTATAAATATAATATTATAAAATTATTAAAATATTTGGCTAAAAAAATCTATCAATTCTAACTAAAAAATAAATGGCTTGCAATGTGAAATATCAATTCAATACTAGTAAGTAAATAAATTGGTACTGAAACTATCACATAAGTTCAAAATTTAAAATAAAAAAGTTAACACAATACTCTTATATCAAATTTCAATATAACTTATATTAATATAATTCAAAATAAAAGAAAAATATAAGTCTATGATCTTATTCAACAATGAATTTTGCTTTAGTTTAAAAATTAAAATATTAATAAAATCATGCTAAATGTAGAAAAAGATAATATGAATAATTGTGTGAAATCACAAGAAGTATAAGGTTGGCAAATGAGAAGGAAATGAAATATATATAATAAAAAAAAAAAATATACAATTTAAAAATATTAGAATAATAAAATATATAAAAATAATAATAGAAATAAAAAGTAAATTAAAATAAAAAAATTATATAAAGAAATAAAAGTAATTTTTTTTAAAGTAACTAACTTGTAATTCACTATGTAATTATCAACAATTCACATCTCTCCCTGTGAATTGAAGAGTGTAATTACCTCCTGTTAATTATACTCATTTATCTGTTGACCAAGTAATTACCTAATAAACCAAATATGTCAAACTACGTAATTAGGATAAACTACAGAAATGACCCTCATAATGATTGACTTTGCTTTTTTTGTCTCCCATGACAAAAATCCTATAAAACTAGTCTTCCTTTTTTTTTACATACAACACAAATATTTTCTTGCCGCTCTATACTTCAAACATTTTTAAACAACTCTCTATAGTTATTTATCATTCAACTTTTATTTTTTTTCTCTTTTTTTTATTTTACTTTAATTTTTATTTTTAAAATTTTTTTCTCAACCTTTACTCTTTTTTCTTTTATGCCTCTACACTTCTATTTTTATGTTTTTCTCTTTTTTTTATTTTTCTTTGATTTTTTTCTTAGCCTCTATTTTTCTTTATTTTTTATTTCTTCATTTTTTATTTCTTTTTCTTTTCTCCTCTCAACTTCTATTATTTTATTTTTTTTCTTTTCCTCTTTTTTATTTTCTTTGATTATTATTTATTTTTTAATATATATATATATATATATATATATATATTTCTTTATTCTTTTCCTCGATTTTTTTATTCTTTGATTTCTTTCAAATGACAAGTTACGCTCCGCTGGCAAGGGTTGACGCTACTACATTGTGTCTTGATTTATGAGATGTTCTATAAATTTTATCTTAGAGACAAGAATTAACCCAAAGACTTTAAAACAACAAGTTACGTCCCATGGGCAAGAGTTAACACTACATAGTTGTTTTTTCAATTATGAGATGTTTTGTATCTCTTGCTTTAGAGGCAAAACTTAGCCTAATAACTTTCAAACAATAAGTTACGCCACATGGGCAAAAATTGACACTACGACATTGTCTCTCAATTTATGATATGTTCAATAACTCTTGCCTCAGAGGCAAGACTTAGCTCAAGGACTTTTAAACAATAAGTTACGCCCCATGGGCAAGAGTTGACACTACCACATCGTGTTTTGATTTATGAGATGTTCTATAACTCATGCCTCAAAGGCAAGACTTAGCCCAAGAACTTTCAAACAATAAGTTACGTCCCATAGGTAAGAGTTGACACTACCATATTGTGTCTTGATTTATGAGATGTTTTATATCTCTTTCCTTAGAGGCAAGACTTAGCCCAAGGACCTTCAAACTACAAGTTTTGCCTCATGGATAAGAGCTGACACTACCATATTGTGTCTTGATTTATGAGATGTTCTATAAATCTTTTTTAGAAGTAAGACTTATTCTAAGGTTTTCAAAAATCTATTACGTACAATGGATAAGAGTTGATACTACCACATTGTGTTCTGACTTGTGAGATGCTCTATAGCTCTTGCCTTAGAGTCAATACTTAGCCCAAAGACCTTCAAACAACAAGTTATGTCCCATGGGCAGAGTTGATACTATCACATTGTGTCTTGATCTATAAGATGCTCTATAACTCTTGCCTTAGAAGCAAAACTTAGACCAAGGGATTTCAATCACCAAGTTATGTACCATCAACAAGAGTTGACACGATCACAGTGTGCCTTGATTTATGAGATGTTCTATAACTCATTCCTTAGAGGCAAAACTTAACTAAGGACTTTCAAGCAATACGTTTCTATAACTCATTCCTTAGAGGCAAAACTTAACTAAGGACTTTCAAGCAATACGTTATGCCCCATGGACAAGAGTTCACACTATCATATTGTGTTTGATTTTATGAGATGCTCTAGTAGTATTGCCTATAAAAAATACGTAGCCCAAGAACCTTTTAAAAAATCAAGTTACACTCCAGGGGCAAGAGTTAACACTACTTCATCGTGTCTTAATTTATGAGACGCTCTATAACTCTTACCTTAGAGGCAAGACTTAACTCAATGGTTTTTAATCAATAAGTTATGCTCCACGAGCAAGACTTGACACTATCACATGTGTCTTGGTTTATTAGATATTCTATAACTCTTTCCTTAGGCAAGACTTATCCCAAAGGACTTTCAAAAACAAGTCATACTGTTAAATTTACTTTGAAGCCAAGAAAAGAAGATCCTTTAAGGATTATCCAACTTTTTGTTCATTAGAAAAATATAATAGAATTTGAGAAATAAAAGAGAAAAGAATATAAATAAAGGTTAAGGAAAAAGAAAAAAGAGAAGAATAAAATATAAAAAATAAAGATTGAGAAAAATAAAAAATGAGAAGAAAAAAATAAAAATAAAATTTGAGAAAATTCAAAAAAATCAAAGATAAAAACAAAAAATAAAAAAATAAGGGTTGAGACAAATGAATTAAAAAAAAAGAAAAAAAAGAGAAATAAGGGTTGAGAAATAAGAAGAAAAAAATAAAAATAAAATTTGAGAAAATTCAAAAAAATTAAAGATAAAAATAAAAAAAAATAAAAATAAGGGTTGAGACAAATGAATTAAAGGTTGGGACAAATGAATTGAAACAAGAAAAAATGAGAAAGAAAAAATAAAAATCAGGGAAAAATGAAAAAGAGAAAAAAAGAAGCAACAACAAACCCAGTATATTCCCACATCGTGGGGTTTGGGGAGGGTAGAGTGTACGCAGTCCATACCATTACCTCTAAAGAAGTAGAGAGGCTGTTTTCGATAGACCCCCGCCAAGAGAAAAAAAAAAGAAAAAATAAAAATAGAAGTTGAGAGACAAATGGGCATGTAAAGTATAAAACATTTGAGGTGTAGAGGGGCAAAAAAGTACTTGTTCTATACATAAAAAAGAAGAAAGACTAATCTCTAAAGACTATTCTTATGGTGGACAAAAAGCGAAGCCCCACTGTGGGGGTCATCCCATGTAATTTCCTGGTGTAATTACACCCAATTACACAAAATCTAATTCTCAGGGTGGCTTTTAAAACAGACCCTAAGTATACAGTAAGTTGCTCTTGCATTTCGAGTGTGGAAGAATGAACAAGTATGGTTCAAGAAGTGGTAAATTAGTGTATTGGTTAGTGAAGAATTACCTTTTTACCCTTGATCATCCTAATGTTCATACTTCTATATTACTACTGGATGGTTATTGCCCGTGGTCGCACGAGCCCAACGTTTTGCATTTTGATGCGATCTTTAATTGTTGGATATATTTTAACAGTCATTTGGTAATGACATATAGCAGTGTCTGAACAAAAAGAATGAAAAATAGAACTTAGAGAAACATAATACTGATTGGACTGAAACTGACAAGTACCATATATGTAAAATTAATAAAATGTGGCATATATAATGATAGAGTAAAACTTAATTGATAGAAGTTGATCAGGTATCTTACATACAAAATTATATTATGACAACATGATTAATAATGTCGAATCAGATTCAATTTGTTAATCTCAGAAAAGTATTTATTCCAACCCTCAATACAAAATTGACATATTTGTGTAATGAAGATACAACAACACAAATATATGTTAGGAAAGACGGGCACACAATCAAAGAGCCCGACAGGGTAGCAGTGGAAAATATCTAAGACTAAACTTTCTTTTTTAACTTGAACCAAGAAGAGACAAATAAACCCAAGAAAAATAGAGTAATATACAGCAAAAAAATCAACCAAATGAAACAAGATAAGAATAAAGACAATCACACGAGACACAAGATTTACGTGGAAAACCCTTCAGTGTGAAGAGTAAAAAATTACAGGATCAAAACCTCCACTATAATCACCAAAGAGTTACAATATTATCCTCCAAAATGGCCACAAAACAAGTGCCAAACAATAAGAAACAATACATAAACCACAACACCAAACACTAGAGAAATAGAGGAGTGAAAGCACAAAAAATACAGCTACTGTTCGGGAATGAATAACAAGAGCTAAAAGCCACCAAATCAATCTCCGTCAGTTCCTAATCAAATATTTAAATAAGAGAAACAAGCAGTCCAAAAATCAGCTCAATCGGACAAGAAACGAAGCAGGAATCACAATTTGAAGTTGACAGCTGTGGCTGAAATTTAGGTGCGAAAATCAACTTTATTTTTCTCTCTTTGGCTGCTGAAAACTCTCTTTTTGTGATGGTGAATAAGACCTTAAAAGATCAATATATATGCCCCATAGTAATGGGCCTATGGGCAAAAGTGGGTTGGTCCAAATTGGGCTTCATTTATCCATATAGGAAGGGAAAAAGACCCAATAACCCAACAATTCTCCTCCTCCCAACTATGTGGAGGAGACCGTCATCCCGGCGATCATGCAACAATATTCAAACTTCCCTCTTGACAAAGCTTTAGTCATTATGTCGGAACCATTATCATCCGTATGAATCTTCTCAAGTTCAAGCAACTTAGAATCCAACACATCCCGAATCCAATGGTATCTCACATTAATGTGTTTAGACCAACCATGAAATGTAGAGTTCTTACCAAGATATATGACACTTTGACTGTCGCAATGAAGCACATACCTCTCTTGAGCACAACCAAGTTTCCTCAAGAATCTCTTCATCCAAAGCAATTCTTCACAAGCTTCAATGGCAGCAATAAGCTCAGCTTCTGTAGTAGATAGAGCAACACATTTTTGCAACTTAGATTGCCAAGACACAGCTTCTCCTAAAAAAGTAACCAAATACCCTGAAGTAGACTTGCGAGTATCAACATCACCGGCCATATCTGAATCAATATAACCACAAAGAATAGGATTCCCTATACCAAAATACAAACTCAGACTAGAAGTGCCACAAAGATATCTCATAATCTACTTCACAACATTTCAATGTTCTCTTCCCGGATTAGAAAGAAAACGACTAACAACACCAACAACATGAGCAATATCCGATCTTTTGCAAACCATTGCATACATCAAACTACCAACAACTGAAGCATAAGGAACTTTCTTTATATCTTCCTTCTCATCATCACTGGAAGGACACTACTTCGTGCTCAACTTAAAATGCATAGCTAAAGGTGTATTGACAACCTTAGCCTTGTCCATGTTAAACCTTCGAAGTACTTTCTGAATATACTTTTTTTGTGATAACCACAACTTTTTGGTCTTTCTGTCATAGGCAATCTGCATGCCAAGAATCTGCTTTGCTAGTCCTAAGTCTTTCATAGAAAAAGACTTACTCAATTCTTGCTTCAACTTTTGAATCCTGCAAGCATTATGACCAACAACAAGCATGTCATCAACATAAAGAAACACAATAATAAAGTCACCATCAGAGAATTTTTACACAAAAATACAATGGTCTGAAGTATTCTTCTTGAAGCCCTGCTGACTCATAAAAGAACCAAACTTCTTGTACCACTGCCTAGGAGCTTGTTTCAAACCATGCAAGCTCTTCTTCAATTTGCAAATATAATTCTCTTTTCTCTTGACTTCAAAACCTTCGGGTTGCTCTATATAAATTTCTTCATCTAAGTCACCATGGAAAAAAACAGTTTTAACATCCATTTGCTCAACCTCTAAATCTAGCCTTGCAGCTAAGCCTAAAACCACATGAATGGATGACATCTTTACAATCAGAGAAAATATCTCATCAAAATCAACTCCCCTTTTCTGGTTAAATTCCTTCACAACCAATCTAGCTTTGTACCGTGAAATTGAATTACCATCTTCATGCTTCACCCGAAAAACCCACCTATTTTTCAAAGCTTTTCTTTCTTTAGGCAGCTTAATCGAATCAAAGGTATGATTATCTTGCAAAGATTTAATTTCATCTTCCATAGCATCAAACTACTTTTCTTTTTCTTCACTTTCCATGGCCTTATCAAGACTCTCAGGTTCTCCCCTATCAGTCAAGAGTACATACTCACTGGAAAAATAATGAGATGAAGGTATTTTATCTCTTGTAGATCGTCTGAGAGAACTCACTGGAGCATCAACAACTGGTTGCTGATCAACCATATCAACTTGAACTGGAGCATCAACAACTTCTTGCTGGTCATTCTGAACATGATCATCATCTTCATTATCAACTTGATTTTCATCATCATGAATATTTTCTTCAGGAGCAGTAGTCGAAGGAACTGGATCAACATCAACTAGGCTCTCACTACTTTGAGAATCAACCTTCTCAGCTTTGTCAAAATCTTTAATTATTTGGTCTTCAAAAAATACAACATCACGGATTTTAATAAGTTTCTTCTCAACTGGATCATAGAAATGATAGCCAAATTTATCTTGACCATAACCAATGAAGATACAATGTCTAGTTTTAATATCCAACTTTGACCTTTCATCCTTAGGAACATGAACAAAAGATTTACACCCAAAGAATCTAAGATGATCATAAGAAACATTCTTACCAGACCAAACTCTATTAGCGACATCACCATTCAAAGCAACAGTAGGAGATAAATTGATAACATAAACAGCCGTATTAAATGCTTCTGCCCAAAAAGAATCTGGCAGTTTAGCATCTGAAAGCATACATCTAACCCTCTCAACTAGTGTTCTGTTCATCCTCTCTGCTAAGCCATTCAACTGAGGAGTCTTTGGAGGAGTTTTCTGATGCCGAATACTATGCTCTCTGCAATATCTATCAAAATGACCAATATACTCACCACCATTATTTGAACGGATGCATTCCAATTTCTTTCCTGTCTGTCTTTCAACCAAGGCCTAAAAATTCTTGAACACATCAAGTACTTGATCCTGGGACTTCAAAGAAAATACCTAGAGTTTGCGAGAATGATCATCAATAAAAGTCACAAAGTAAAGTGCACCACCATGAGACCTTATTTTAAAAGGATCGCACAAATCAGAATGCACCAACTCCAGCAAATCGAGCTTTCTTGAAGGCGGATGACTCTGAAAAGAAACTCTTTTCTGTTTACCATCTAAGCAATGAACACACTTCTTCAACTTTGCTTGTTTTACTCCAGAAAGCAAATTTTTCTTAGCCAGGTTATTAATCCCCTCCTCACTCATATGACTCAACCTTCTATGCCACAACTCTGATGAAGTATTATTCTCCACCAAGTTTATCAAGCCTCTAAAAGTAGAGCCCTGAAATACGTACAAGTTAGAAAACTTGTTACCTCGAGCCACAATCATCGAACCTATAGTAAGCTTTCATTGGCCAGCACCAACCCTCATCATCAAGATTTCCTATAGAAATCAAATTCAGGAGAACATCTGGAGCATGCTTGACATTATTGAGAACTAGCTTGGAACCATTGTTACTTTTGAAACAAATCGTGACAATTCCAAGTACTTTAACTTCATCATTATTGCCCCTTTTCAATATCCCAAAATTACCTGGAGTATAAGAAGAAAATAATTCCCTCTTTGGCGTAACATGAGATGTAGCACCAGAATTCATAAACCAGCTAGACTCATCGCGAACAAGATTAATGGCATTATCACCACAAGCAATAAGAAGATCATCATTAGCAACAACAACAACACGATTTTCATTATCGCCTTTTTTCTTTTGCCGTCTCATATCTCTCTAATGTTGTAACAATATTTCATGATATGCCCCTTTTTGTTGCAATAGTCATATGTAACATTCTTGAATTTGGACTTTGACTTGCTTCTGCTTTTATCTCTATCATTTGAATCTCTGGACTTATTTCTCCCCCTCTCTTCAGTAACCAAAATATCAGAGTGTAAAGATGAAGAAAATGAGGCCTGAGATCTTCTTCTCATCTCTTCATTCAAGACACCACTCTTATCATATTCCATAGTTACAATACCACCAGGAGCAGAATTAGTCAAAAAAACTCGAAAAGTTTTCCAAGAGTTAGGCAGAGTATTAAGAAGCCAAAGTCCCTGAATTTCTTCATCAAAATTTACTCCCATTTTGGACAGCTAGTCAAGGACACCCTGAAAATCATTAATATGACCAGAAATAGGACTGCCATCTTTATACCTGATATTCATCAATTTCTTAAGCAGGAACAACTTGTTATTGCCAGTCTTCGAAGCATAAAGTGTCTCGAGCTTGTCCCACAAACTTCTAGTATGTGTCTCATTCATAATATGATTTCTAACATTATCTTCAACCCATTGTCTGATATATCCACAAACCTGTAAGTGCACAAATTCCTAATCCTCATCTGTCATGGATTCAGGTCATATTTGTCTAATAGAAGATCTTTCATCTTGCCTTTTCAAGTATGATAGTTACTACCATTCAAACACACCATCTTGCTTATATTTGCCTCCATTATTCAAATATACAATCAACAACAACCAACACTCTGATACCACTTATTAGGAAAGACGAGCACACAATCAAAGAGCCCGACAGGGTAGCAGCAAAAAATATCCAAAACTAAACTTTTTCTTTCAACTTGAACCAAGAGAAGACAAATAAACTCAAGCAAAATAGAGTAATATACAACAAACAAATCAACCAAATAAAACAAGATAAGAATAAAGACAATCACACAAGACAAAATATTTACGTGGAAAACCCTTCAATGTGAAGAGTAAAAAACCACGGGACCAAAACCTCCACTATAATCACCAAAGAGTTACAATATTATCCTCCAAAATGGCCACAAAACAAGTGCCAAACAACAAGAAATAATACATAAAACACAACACCAAACACTAGAGAAATAAAGGAGTAAAAGCACAAAAATTGCAGCTACTGTTCGGGAATGAATAACAGGAGCTACAGGCCACCAAATCAAGATCCGTCAGTTCATAATCAAAGATTGAGATGAGAGGAACAAGCAGTCCAAAAATCAGCTCAATTGGACAAGAAACTAAGCGGGAATCGCAATTTGAAGTTGACAGCTGTGGCTGAAATTTAGGTGCAAAAATCAGCTTTGTTTTTCTCTCTTTGACTGCTGAAAACTGTCTTTTTGTGATGGTGAATAAGACCTAAAAAGATCAATATATATGCCCCATAGTAATGGCCTATGAGCAAAAGTGGATTGGTCCAAATTGGGCTTCATTTATCCACATACGAAGGGAAAAAGACCCAATAACCCAACAATATACACATTTATGGATAAATTGACACAAAGTATGTATGATATATTAGCTACTGCATCTTTTTGCTCCTTGACAATTGTCGGGTTGACTTGTTTATCTACATTATTGAGCGACTTGATCAACTTATAAATTATGAAGAAAAACACGAAAAATAAAAAAATGAATATCCATTAAACATAAAAAAATTCTAGAAACTAAATTAATGGATTTGTCTATAAGAAATAATTGATACCAAGCAATAATAAATGCTCGCATGCATGAACAAAAATAATTAACAGACCAAACAAATATGCCAACACATAAATATTAGCAACAGTTTGTTCATTATCATTAGTGAAAATCATAAAAATAAAATGTGACAATTATTGATCCATAGCCAGAGTGAAAGCAACCACAATATCAAATGCTATGCATTTGACAACAAAAAATCGAAAGAGAGCATCCATGAAAAGAATCAAACATTTTCTTTCAATTAGTTGTTTTCTTATATAATTAATCACCATAAATACATTATTTTCATTATAGCTTAAGAGTCTGCTATATCTCTCGTATTGTCTTCCCTTTATCTAATAATCCCCTTTGATCAAAGATGTCGGTAAATTGAAAGGGGTGTTCTTGAAGTGGCGTAGTCAAAGTTGGCAAAGTAACAATAAAAAAAACATATCAAGTGTAATTCCACAACTAGGGGTTGAGGAGGATAAATATATGCAGACCTTTTCCCTATACTATGTGAGATAAGAGTGGTTTCCGACAAACCCTTAGCTCAAAAGAAGTGAAATCACAATATTGAAAAGAAAATAGCAATAGCAGATAGCAAGATGCAAATTCAAAAGAAGCAACAAATAAATTTGTGATTGTAAAATTCAATTTTTTTCTCCACTCCTTGAATTGTCCACGGGTGAAATTGTTTACAATGAAATGATTAAGATAAAGTCATGAGCGAGACTAGTCGCATATTTGATGCAATTCTACAAATGAAGTATGGGGAGGGTGGAATATACACAGTTTATTCTAACCTTTATCCCTAACCCTTATGGTATAAAGAGACTGTTCGAAATAGATTTTTGTGTAATAGTTTAGATCTCATTATAATAACAACACAATATATACACTATGATACCACAAGTAAGGTATTGATAGAAGAATGACCTAAAGAGATGAAGACTAAGAAAAACAAAATAACAAATAAATGCAATAAAGTAAGATAAATAGCTTGACATACGAGATTACAAGAAAAAGGAACCAAACCGTGTATCAAATGATAAGACCCCTAAGACCCGCAATAACAACACCAAACTCTTATGGTGACCGCTAAGGGAATCAACTCCGCCTTATAACCACCGTTTCTAAGCAAAGATCAATAATGACTTTTCCAAACCCTACACTACACTCTCAGAGAAGAAAAAATCTTTCAATGACTCTCAAATATCCATAATCACCTAAAGAGCAAATGATCTAATAGAAGACTATTTATAGGCTAGCTTATTACATAGCAAAATGACCAAAATACCCTTAATGAAAGGGGTGGTCATGGAGTGTCTTTCCAACAAGTGTAATCCCCAAAATACCCTTAATGAAGGGTGCTTCTTCAATGCTCCAAAACCAAGGGGTCATCCTTCAACACTTGTGGACTTGGGTTGGCATCAAAGGTAAGCCCCCACGCAATCTTCCACACATGGATTTGCTTTATGTCATGCTCAAAATAGGTCCTCCATGCATGTTCTTGTGTCCTCGAGGTAACCAAGTCTTGAGTCTTTATTCATTGACCTCCAATGATGTCTTCAAAAGCATAGATGGCCATTTGGCTTGTATCAGGTGTGGAGAAAGGAACTTTGTAACTCATAAAAACAAAATCCCACCAAAGAGAAAAACGAAATGTTACCTGAATCTGAACAAAACTAAAGCTAAAGCAGCAATTAACCAAGTCTTCCCATTGATTTTTTTTGTGAAATCCAATAAACAGAAGCTTCAATAAAATTCAAAAAGGTTTAATTCTAGAAAATCATAATTTTTTTTGAAAAAAATTCTATACTCAACTAGAAATGAATGTTAATAATGCAAAAATGAAAAAGGAAGATTTCTGTATAATCTAGAGAAAAGAAATGAGCTTTTCTTTATATGGTTAAAAAGAAAGAGTTGAATGAATAATTATCTGGTATTTTCAGTGGAATGCTGGTGACAGTAGCCCAGCACCCAACCCTTGTCTCAAACAAAGAAAATTAAGGTAATCAATTGATCAGTGCAAATAAAAGTCTTTTGTGTAGTTAGATCTAATAATCACTAATCACCCTTCCTAGATAAATAAATTACCAATAAAACTTAAGCCAGTATATCACCATCTAAAGCATTTTCTCATGCTTTCTCGATAAATCTAAACTGATAACCTATTCAAATATTCTAATCCTGGAAAGATAAAGTTGTCTAGTTAATTATTTTTGGGGTTTGAAAGTTAGCACACGAGCCTAATGCCATGATCTTTCATTACACTTACTTTCATGGTAACACAACAAGTGTTATCATTTGCAGGTTTTAACAGAAATAATTAAAGATATTTAATGAACTAATCTCAAGAGTAGCAACTACACAATGTCCACTTATTGGACTATAAGCCATACGAACAATAGGCTAACCAATATCAATCAAAGCACTCTTACTTTCCATATATGGATCAAATTTTGACCAATTAAAATGCGATTAGTATCATCATATAGTTTATTAACAAAAAACATAAAGCATATGTGATTCAATTTGTACCGATTATATGGCTTCCAATGGCAACAGCGAGAAACATCTGAGTGGGATGAAATGCGATAAAAAGTCTGCATAAAATCGAAAGAAAATATAAAGAACAAAATTTACTCCAATAACAAAAACATTAATAGATCTTAATGACAATATCGATTAATTGGGAAAAGATGTAGATGAGACTGAAAAAATGATCGAAGAAATGGCCTCACAATATACAAGTAGCAATGCACATCCATCTTATAATCATGCTTTTGAATGTTATAACAATGTTGTTAACATAGCAAATAATTCCTAAGACCCTGTTATAAGGTACTTCTATTATGACTAAAAGACTCGTAGGAAGAGGCAGAAAAAGAAATATAGAGGAGTTGTCATGAGTGAAGATCAAAGGCTTCTCAAAATGACAAAACAAAAATTTAGAAATAAGGAGGGTGCAGCTAGAACACATGAGATGAGATTGGTAAGCTAGAAAGATGTTTCTTTTTATTAATTTTATGACTTTTGACTATCTCAAAAATTCTATCATTTGATCCTTCATTTTTTTTTTGTTTTTGTCTTATATCGACATTTATATATGTTTATAAGACCCATGAAGCATATTTGAAGTTTAACATTTGGAGCTTCTCATGGAGAATGATTACTTAAAAAAAATTATTAAGGTAAAATTTATTAATCATTCATTTCATCACCGTGTTGCTATTTTAATTTGTATTCATTTTTTGAAGTACTAAAGAACTTAAAACATTAATTTTTTTCTTTGTTAACCAATTTTTGAAAGACCATAACAGTGTGAATATGTCGCCTCCTGAACCATTGAGGAGGACCATCTCAAGAGAAAAAAGTAACAGAATGTTTGTATCGTGTGAATTTAGTTGAGATGTGCTAAAGCGGGCCAGAACCATTTGTAAGGTTCATAGTAACTGTAAAACATGTTGTCATGATAGTGCCAACAGAAGTAGCTTTCTCCATTACTACTAAAGGAGATATATTTCCCAATATCCTTCTTAGCTCTTTTAGATTTAGTAATGCTAGAGTTACTGTGATATCCTAGTTTTTCTTTATTTACTTGTGTAAGATCTTTTCATATCTGTGAATTAGAAAGGTCCTAAAATTAGTTGTCAATTCTATTATGGTAAGGAACTAAACTTCTTCTCATACGCACACAAACAAATTTCATTTTTTATTTTTTGCATAAACACATGCAGCTAAGCTCGTTGACATAGAAAGTAATACCAAGAATGACCTACTTTCCCTTTTAGTCCATTTAAAAAAGAATGACCTCTTTCCATTTTTGGCAATACTTTAATTTCAACTTTCCACATAGCATATTTAGGACTACAAGACTAAAGAAAATTTTGGTACATTTGACACAATTTTAATTTAAGGCCACAAGATTCAAAAATCTTCTTTATTTTCTTAAACTTTGTGCCAAGTCAAAGTACGTCGTTCTTTTTGAAATGGAGGGAGTAATATATAAACATATATAACTATAATAATATTGGCACATAAAAATCTACAACAATCTGTAGCAAAGATTCAAGAAAAGAGAATTAAAAATAGCTGGTACCTGTAAAGGACAGACTGAAATAACCATTGTTGAGTGAACTATCACACTAATTTTTTTTTTGGTAGGTTATACTGCTGGGCCTAATTCTCAATACCAGCTATCCGAATTTAGTGGATGAGACATCCAATGTACCAACTCCCATTTGCAGTTATATATGACAACAAGATGCCCAAACAGTTTAAGATCAGAACGGTTATTTTACTTAATAGTAGTGCAACTTTACTGAGACAAAAGTAACAGAAATATTGGCTAGTTTCAAGTAAGTAAAATAAGATGTTTACTCTACATCCATTACCACAGACTTATCTCGATGGACAATGCCAGCGAAATGACAACTGTTGGCAAATAATTTAACTGAGAGCAGCCAAAAAGTCTGATGGCTGATGGAGTAAGAGGAGCCCAAACAAAGAAGCCTGATCAATAGATTAATACTGAGGTTATACACAACCCCCCACTACAATTAGTATCACAACAATAACACTTAAGTTCCACTTCAGATAAAAGATCTATGGAAGCATTCAGCTTTGGATGAAAAAGTTAAAATTGATAGCTAAAGAGGTTAACACTATTGGAAATTTAGTCCAACATAGGTGGATTAGTCGAGTGTGTGCAAGCTAACCTAGATACCGCAGTTATTATACTGTCAATTCGCATAGCCTAAGGTAAGTCATTATTTAATTAATATGTACCAATCATAAAGGAAATCAGTCTTCAGGAAATCTAACCTGCTGTACAATTAATGACCCCTCTACACAACTTAATGGCTCTGTCAAAATAGTAAGAAAACCATTTCTATTATCATAAACTATGTCTGTAAATGGCCTATCAACCATATGTGTAGGACACAACATAAACAGTCAACTTAAGATGGAGAAGTTGACAAAAAATTTAAAAAATCAAAATATACCATGAAATCAAGATGGATAATAACGATAACAACAATGAAAATAGCCAATAAAATTGTGCAATTTGAAGATAATTGAAACAAAATTAAGAAAAAATTTAAGACAATCACTAACCTTAAATTGGAGGGAGAAGACAAAAGCTCTCAATGAACACTTCAGAGGCTGAAGGGGAAACAAGGTTTCCAGAACTATCTTGAAGGCAGTAGATATTTTATTGATATTTAATATTTATACATGAAAAATTTAAGACAATCACTGACTTTAAATTGCAAGGAGAATGCAAAAGCTCTCAATGAACACTTCAAATGCAGAAGGGGAAACGTAGGTTTCCAGAATTATCTTGAAGGCAGTGGATATTTTATTGATATTTAATATTTGCTCATTTGAGCTTAATAACAAATTTGTCATTGGTTGTTCCAAAACTCCCCCTTCTATATCTATATAATATTACTACTAGTTAGACGTGGTATGTGCTTAACTTTAAATATAAAAATAATAACATTTTAACTAAAAAAATTAATTTGTATCATATTTTAACTGCATAATAAATATAATCTAATGACACGATAATGTGTATTGTTGCTAAATTTTCATTGTTATTAATTTTGTCGAAATCTATAATGATAAAAAATAAAAAGTAATCTAATTGATTTTCTGATCTATAGTTATGACATCATTAGTTTGATGTAATTCTTTTTTCTCTATAAAATAATAAGATGCGATTTTCACCACAGTGCCTTAATTACATAGTACTAGTTTAGTAAGATCTTTTTGATTTTGAAAGAATTCGTTTATCTTAAACTTTTTTTTTTAAAAAACTTATTAATATCATCATAATTATATATTCAAATTAAGTACACAATTTAAACACTTAGCAAGGACAAGATCAGATCATGCCCCTCTCTTTCTTACAATGAAAAATCAGTCCCAATTAATTAGGAAGCCCTTCAAATTCCTAAGTTTATGGACTGAACATTCAAATTCTTTACAGATTGTGGAGCAATACTGGAAAGCTGTTTGTGTAGGGCATCTTTTTTTAATGTTCAAAGAGAAAAAAATAAAATTAAGAAAGCCTTGACCAAATGGAGTAGATATACTTATTAGGACATCTTCAAGCAATTCATAATTAGGGAGGAGATTGTGAAACAATTATTTGAAGAAGATCCTACTCCTTAGAAATGGTGTTGTGGATGGCTCAAAGCAGAATTGAAGAAATATTTGCATCTGGAGGAAGAATACTAAAAAAAAGCTAGAGTAACCTAGCAGGTAGATGAGGGACAGAAACACTTTTTATTTTCATAATTTGGTTAATGATAGAAGAAGAAGATTTCAAGTTAGAAGGATCCAGAATGCTGATGGGGTTTGGATTGAAGAAATGAAGCAAATTAAAGACGAAGCCATTAAGGTGTTTGAGAAACAATTAACTCAAGAAGATTAAATTACCAATTTTGAAATCCTTAACAGAATATCTCTAAATATGACTGGGGAGGAAAATATAATGTTGTGTTCAACATCCATAATTGAGGAGGTCAAAGCAACAGTTTTTTCATTGGAAGGGGCTAGTTCTGGTGGACCAGATGGTTTAAATGGGAAATTTTATCAATATTTTTGGGAAATTATAAAAGAAGATGTTCTCAGTGTAGTAAAAGCTTACTTTGCAGGTGACTCATTGACTAAGTCCTTTACTCATACAAATGTGGTTCTTATTCTAAAGAATAATGTGGTTCAAACTTTTGCTGATCTTAGACTTATTAGTCTATGTAACTTTATTAATAAAGTTATCTCCAAGGTGGTACAAAGAAGATGAATTTTCTACTTTTGTCAATAATCTCATCAAATCAATCAAGATTTGTCAAGGGAAGGTGCATCATTAAGATTGCGCTCTTGACCCAAGAAATTGTGACTAGCATTAAAAAGAGAGGAAAATCAGTAAATGTAATACTAAAGTTAGATATGACAGTGGCATATGACAGGGTGTCTTGATTATATTTAACTAAAGTATTATGGAAAAATGAGATTTTTAGAGATTTTTATTGACTTAATCTGGAGGTTGCTTACTAATAATTGGTATTCTATACTAATTAATGACCAATCTCATGGATCCTTTCATTCCAGTAGAGGTGTTAAGCAAGGAGATTCTTTATTCCCCGCTTTATTCATTCTTGCTTCAGAAACACTGTCCAGGGCCCTAAATGCCTTACTTTATGATTAAAGACTAGAAGGGCATGTCGTGTCAGCACGGGCCCAACATTAAGATATTTTGACTATGTATGATAGGTTAGATTGATGTCAATTCGAATTATGAATTATAAAACATGAATATACAAAATATATTAACTACTTGATAGGATTTTTCAAGGAGTCAAATTATCTCACAAGATAATTATGTATAACTTTTTACTCATATAAATAACAAAATTTGATGCATTTTGAAGTATGAATATTTAATCATATGACTGAGATTTGCTACTATAACTTAAAACGTCAAGAGTTAATTTATCATTTTTATATTTATTTTACCTTTTTATTAATTATTATTAATATTTTAATACTTAATATACTAATTAATTAGGGATGATATTTAGCAAGACTATGATTGAAGCAGCTAAAGCAGACATGTCATAAATGTCTATTTTATTTTTTAATTAAATATTATTAATTTTTTAGTACATAAATGACTTATAATAATTAATTAGGGGTGCTATAGTAAAATTACGATTGAAACAGCTGAAACAGACATGTCATAAATGTTTATTTTATATTTTTTAGTTAAATATTATTAATTTTTTAATACATAAATAACTTATAATAATTAATTAGGCTGATATAGTATAATCACAAATTGGATATTATTAATTTTTCAATACATAAATAAATTATAATAATTAATTATGAGTAATATAGTAAAAATCACGATTGAAGCAGCTGAAATAGAAATGTCAAATGTCTATTTTATTTTTTAAATTAAATATTGTTAATTTTTTAACATATTAATAATTTATAATAATTAGTTAGGGGTGATATAGTAAAATCATGGAGCAAGCAGTAATTAATTAGATGTGATATAGTAAAATTACGGATCAAGCAGCTTGCTAAAGCAGGCATGTCGAAACCATATCTTCTATATAATAGAAATACACAGGACATGTCATGCCTAAATAGAGTGCCACCATAAACCACTTGACATATGTTGATGACAATATCATATTTACATCTACAAAACGGGGATCCTTGTAGATGATTATTGTAACGACCCGAGACTACCCCCTAGTCGTTACAGATGCTCATGACCCCAAAGAACCACAGACTAACCCTTTCCTAATATCTGTACCATGAACACTGCATAATATCTGAAAATAAATATGGAAAAACAGGCAGAAACAAGTCATAAGGTTCAACACATCTATAAATACTCAAAACTGAAAACTAAATACTAATACGTCAGTCCGAAAAGCCTCTAACTGTCTGAACTGTGGAGTCGATGGGACATGTCCCCAACTAACTCCGTCAACTGAAAATAAACAAAGTCTGATGCAATAATAATACAAGGATCATCCTCGAATAAAGAGGACTCACTTCTACGTCTACTGTTGCTGACTAGGACTAAACTGCTGAGGGAACTCTGGATCACATGCCTCTGGACCTATGGTGTTAAATAAAACACCATAGCGCAAATGCGTCAGTACGAGAATGTACTGAGTATGCAGATCAGGTAAGACTAAATGCAAGGGCTCATGCATGAACAATTACATAACTGAATAATCATGAGAGTACCGAATGAGAACACATACATGAATGCACAAACCATAATCACAATCATCACAACCCTAGATACTGAAACTCGGATACCGTTTTACTATCATCTGAACTCACTACTACCATGAGATACTGAATCACTGAATTATCTGATACTGATAACTGATTAACTGAATATACTCACATAAATGAATAAATTCTGAGCTCACTGCTCCCAACTGACGAAATCGGAGATCAACCTCTCTTTAATGGATAACTCCGAAATCTATTATCAATGATAAGAAAATAATCATGTTCGAATCTGACAACAAGAATACTCAACAAAATTTGAGACTGAGATCAAGCCTATCTATCGGGAGATCTCTGGATATGATAACAAGAATACTCAACAGGATCTGAGACTGAGATCAAGTCTATCTGTCAGGAGATCTCTGGATCTGATAACAAGAATACTCAACATAATCTGAGACTGAGATCAAGTCTATCTATCGGGAGATCTCTGGATCTGATAACAAGAATACTCAATAGGATCTGAGACTGAGATCAAGCCTATCTATCGGGAGATCTCTGGATCTAATAACAAGAATACTCAACTTAATTTGAGACAGAGATCAAGCCTATCTATCGGGAGTTCTCTGGATAAGATAACAAGAATACTCAACTGAATCTAAGACTGAGATCAAGCCTATCTATCGGGAGATCTCTGGATCTGATAACAAGAATACTCAACTAAATCTGAGACTAAGATCAAGCCTATCTATCGGGAGATCTCTGGATCTGATAACAATAATACTCAACTGAATCTGAGACCAAGCCTATCTGACGGATGGTCATGAATCAATGGAACTTTCTGAGTTCCACAATGAGATAGACGACTGTACCTCACAGTCCTGATTTCTGAAGATTGATACTGAAACTACAACTGTGGGAAGTAGTTACTTAACTGGCATGCCCTAACCTCCCATAGGTGGGGGTCCAACCTGTAACCCCAACTGGAAGGGTATCAATACCGTGCCACGGGTAAAGACCTCTCTGGTCAAGCCTCTCTAACGGATGACCCTCGCAGGAAGTCAACCTAAGGCAATATAATAGTCAAGCCTCTCTAACGGTGACAACCTTTACTGATGGGGACTCCTGCATCCTGCACTGGCTATGCAGTTCTAGAGTTCAGGGATTGCTCTTAGTGACTCGGCCTCTCTCTAACGGGGAGTCGCCATCCCTTCCCTCACTCGGTGCTATCTCCTACTCCCAACTGAAAGACACTGAACTGAATTTTCAACTGAACATAAACTAAACTAAATCTGATACTGATCACGTTCCTCAATTGATCTGACTCAGTTAAGCTGAATTCACATGGTTCCATATCTGATGGAATACTACTGAATCACGGTATCTGACGGACGATACAGAGTTTGAATAGATTACTCGGTCACTACCGAGGTTGAAACTGAACACTTGAATACAACTAGATCTGAGCTGAGTACAGCACTGAGGCTACATTACTAGCTATACGGGGATTATGAAGATTACTGAGATTACTGAGATTTCTTAAGTTTTGTATCTGTCTGAGGATACAGAGTTCTATAATTCACTGAGTTTTGAGAATCATTGGACCGACTGGGATTATCGTGAAAACTGACACAGGCTCTAAACAACAACTAAATTATCGAGTATAAATACCCCCAGGACCCGATAACATAAAAGTAAGACATAACCATTCTTGACTAGTCATAACCACGATCATTCATTCATCATCACAATCACTAAAGCATCTTTTCAAGCATTTAGGAATCATAACCATATATTCACATCACAATCACTAAGACATCACTTCAAGCATTTAGGAATCACAACCATATATTCACCATCACAATCACTAAGGCATCACTTCAAGCATTTAGGAATCACAACCATATATTCACCAACACAATCATTAAGGCATCACTTCAAGCAGTTAGGAATCATAGACATATAATAGCGTAGGGGAAACATGTTACTAGATCATACTCCATTCAATAAAGGTCTTGCTTTAAGTACTTCACACATATATTAGTCTTGGCATGTATTAGAGGCTTAGCATGTATCAAAGAGCACGTAATTGGGGAATTTCCTACTATCATGTCTCAGCTTGTTTGCTAAGGCCTTTCAACAAATACTAGGAATGCATGGGTCTACACCTAATTGGGGATCTATGCTATCATGGCACAATTCATTCACTAAGGCGTTCATCAAACACTAGGCATGCATGGGTTGCACCTAATTGGGGATTTCATGCTATCATACCACAATTCATTCATTAAGGCATTTCAGCAAATACTTGGCATGCATGAACTTGCACACAATTGGGGTTTCCTAATCAACATGCTATAATGGCCCTAATTCGTCACATAAGCATTTTATCAAACATATGGGGAACATACTTTGCTTATTCAACCATTTCCACACTGAATTGGCATGAACACATCATCTAACAAGCAACTTGAAGAGGATTTATCATGAACATCACATGAATTCCACATACTAGGGTCAAAGCTTGAAAATCTTGTAAACAAACATAAATCACAACTCAATAATAGATGGAACATCAATTTCATTTCACATGAATCATGAACAACTCATAAACATAAAATCTTTGAGATTTAGAAAAGGGCACTTAAGCTTCTTGGATGAAAGGGACCCAAGAATCAACATCTACATACCTTGGGGAAACTCTTTTCTTGAAAGTATTCTTGATTCTTCTGGATTTCTCTTGACCTCTATTGATTTTCCTTGAAGAAGAAATAAGGGTCTTGATTTTGTAAAACCCTAGTTTTGATGTTGAAGATGGGAAATGAGGCTGAGAGCCTTTTATCGGGTATATATAGGGGCTGAAAAAGAGTGGGAAAAGACCAAAAAGCTCTTGGAATTAAATTGAAAAGTCTCTATTTTACATGCTGGCGCGACGCACCATTATCGCGCCAGTTCACTGGAAATTGGACAATTGGGAAACTGCATGACGGTGCGACGCGGTGGAAATCGCGTTGCCACCTTGGTTGCGAACTGGAAAGGCACCGCGACTCCGTGGAATCGCATTGGTGCACTAAAAATTGGCAATTCTAAAACTAAGCCTTGGCGCGATGCGCCATAATCGCGAAGGCTCACTGTATTTTGATGATTTCCATTTTTGATGGCTCCGCGACGCGCTAAAGTGCAAGGTGGCACAGTGTCTCACTAAAATAGCTCTAACTCTTTGTCCGAGTATCGGATTTGGGTGAATTCGGTACCAATGTAAAGCTTATTCAATGCTCTACATGAAAAAAAGTCGATATTAGGGAAATTCTACACGGTTCAAAGTATTTCACACTTAGGAAGACACCTCTCAAACTTTTGGGACCGGATTTTCGCTTCACAGAACACACTCTAAGGCTCAGACTAGGAAAGAATTTTGCGGGGTGTTACATTATCTCCCCTTTAGAAACATTCGTCCTCGAATGTTGATTAATTGACCAAGAATACTGATCAACTGAACTTACTTAGGGAACAAGAATATCTCAAGACATGACTACACAAATAGAACAACCGACATACTGAGTTCTCATACTGGACATGCATATCTGATGCATGGGATAATCGACTGAAGATACTCATAGCTGAATTCTCATAGCACACATGCATATTTGATGCATGGACTCATAACTGGGTTGATCTCATGAATGCAGTACTGAACACACTGACAAGCTGAACTCTTCCCACTAAACGTCCATATCTAATGCATGAATGCCTGACTGAACTGACTCTCGAAAGAATGACTGGCAGTGCAATAATAACTGATGTTAACCCTATAATGAGAGTCTGAATATGCAACTGAATGAGTCTAAGGACATGCAAACATTGTAGTACCACGGGGTATTTCCCCCTTGGGACTCTATGTCCCTCTAACACAATTCGCTAAAACACTGGGGCGGTACACGGGGCACCTACGAACTGGATCATAATTGATCGACTGAGATCTAAAACTCATGCTAACATATAAGTCCAAAATGGAAGCAAAGGATCAAACAATGCATATTACAAAGACGAAGGACTCATAACATACCTCGAGTCTATTTCAGGGAATCCTTCCCAATCAAGGAGAGCCTGAAGCGCAGAGAGTCTACCCCACTGAGCTAGCACTCTATATTCTCGCATTCTATGGCCTGGCTCACTACACCCGAAGCACACATCACTACCGGATCTACACACACCTTGGTGGCTCTTGCCACACTCTTCACAAAACGGATAGGTACGAACACCACTAGTACTACTCTGGGCTTTGGAGCCTGGCGCTCCACCAGAACTGACACCTTGGAACACAGGTGCAGGTACACTAACTGAGGATGAAGCTGGTACGGGAAATCTCCAATTATGCTGGGAACGGTTACCACCCTGTGACCCTTCCTGAGAGAAACCACGACTACTTGTCCTGGCCCCTCTTGCTCACTCTGTCTTTTTCCTTCATCTTATCTGCCTCAATCTGCTGAGCGTGCATCATCAGTATAGCAAGGTCCATATCTCTATGAAGCATAGCATCCCTACATTCTTTCAATACTAACCCGGATACACCAGTCACAAACTTACTCATACTCGCTCTAGGGTCAGCTATCAAGTCGGGAGCATACTTAGCTAACTAGTTGAACTTAAGACAATACTCTTTCACTGTCATAGAACCTTGCCTTAGGTTCATGAACTCTTCTACCTTAGCCTCTCTCATCTCTAGCAGGAAAAACCTATCTAGAAAGGCACCCTAAAACTCTGGCCAAGTCACGGGAGCTGCATCTTTCCCTCTACCCTCCTTCCAAATCACTACCCAATCATGAGCAATACCTTCAACCTATAGGATGCTAACTCAACACTCTCCTCCTCAGAAATATGCATAATCTGGGTAATCTTCCTTACCTCCCCTAGATAAAGCTGTGGGTCCTCACCTACTACTGACCCAAAGAATTCTGGCAGGTTCATTTTCATAAAAATTCTGATCCTGGCTGCGGCTGAATCCCCATCTTGCTAAGGTGGGGCTACAGCCTGGAGGTTGCTCTGAACATTAGTCACAACTTGTGCTAGCGCATGAAAAACTGCTCGAAACTCGGCATGTGGCGCACTCTTATTCTCAGGATCTACTGGCTGAGGAGGGCTGGTCATCAACCCCACATACATAATCTCTGCGAGGAGGCATACTCTGTAAATGAAAGAAAAAAGTGGATTAGACTGAGGATCAACTTGAGCTCATGCTCACTTGCACAACATGAACACTGAAAGAAGAAAAACTGCTCCTAAAACATCTTGTAGCCTCTTGTACATAAATGTGGCACACAACAAACCCATGCAAAAAAAACTACTAGATGTGGCTTTTTAGACTCCCTAGGACACTATTGAACCTTAGGCTCTGATACCAGGTTTGTAACGACTCGAGACTACTCCCTAGTTGTTACACGGTGCTCATGGACCCGAAGGACCACAAGCTAACTCTTTCATGATATTTGTACCATGAACACTGCATAATATCTGAAAATAAATGCAGAAAAATAGGCAGAAACAAGCCATAAGGTTCAACATATCCATAAATACTCAAAACTGAAAACTGAATACTAATACATCAGTCCGAAAAGCCTCTAACTGTCTAAACTGTGGAGTTGATGGGATATATCCCCAACTAATTCCGTCAACTGAAAATAAATAAAGTCTGATTCAATAATAATACAAGGATTATAAGAGGATTCACTTCTATGTCTACTGCTGCTGACTAGGACTGAAATGCTGAGGGAACTCTGGATCACGTGCCTCTAGATCTATGGTGTCAAACAAAACACCATAGTGCAAATGCGTCAGTACGAGAATATACCGAGTATGCAAATGAGGTAAGGCTAAATGCAAGGGCTCATGCATGAACAGTTACATAACTAAATAATCATGAGAGTACCGAATGAGAACACATGCAAGAATGTACAAACCATAATCACAATCATCACAACCCTAGATACTGAAACTCAGATGCCACTTTACTGTCATCTGAACTCACTACTAACACTGAGATACTGAATCACTAAATCATTTGATACTAATAACTGATTAACTGAATATACTCACATAAATGACTGAATTCTGAGCTCACTGCTCTTGACTAACGAAATTGGATATCAACTTCTCTTTAATGGATGACTCCAGAATCTATTATCAATGATAAAAAATTGATCATGTCCGAATCTGACAATAAGAATACTCAACAGAATCTGAGACTGAGATCAAGCCTATCTATCGGGAGATGTCTGGATCTGATAACAAGAATACTCAACAGAAGCTGAGACTGAGATCAAGCCTGTCTATCAGGAGATATCTGGATCTGATAACAAGAATACTCAACAGGATCTAAGACTGAGATCAAGCCTATCCATCGGGAGATCTCTGGATCTGATAACAAGAATACTCAACAGGATCTGAGACTGAGATCAAGCCTATCTATCGGGTGATCTCTGGATCTGATAACAAGAATAATCAACAGGATCTGAGACTGAGATCAAGCCTATCTATCGGGAGATCTCTAGATCTGATAACAAGAATACTCAACTAAATCTGAGACTGAGATCAAGCCTATCTATCGGGAGATCTCTGGATTTGATAATAAGAATACTCAACTGAATCTGAGACTGAGATCAAGCCTATCTATCGGGAGATCTCTGGATCTGATAATAAGAATACTCAATTGAATCTGAGACTGAGATCAAGTCTATCTATCGGGAGATCTCTGGATCTGATAACAAGAATACTCAACTGAATCTGAGACCAAACTTATCTGACGAATGGTCATGAATCAATGAAACTATCTGAGTTCCTCACTGAGATAGACGACTGTACCTCATAGTCCTGATTTCTAAAGATTGATACTGAAACTGCAACTGTGGGAAGTAGTTACTTAATCGACAAGCTCCAACCTTCCATAGGCAGGGTCCAACCTGTAACCCCAGCTGGAAGGGTGTCAATACCATGCCATGGGTAAAGACCTCTCTAGTCAAGCCTCTCTAACGGATGACCCTCGCAGGAAGTCAACCTAAGGCAATATAATATTCAAATCTCTCCAGCGGTGACAACCTCTACTGACGAGGACTCCTACATCCTACGCTGGCTATGCAGTTTTGGAGTTCAGGGATTGCTCCTAGCAACTCAGCCTCTCTCTAACGGGGAGTCGCCATCCCTTTCCTCACTCGGTGCTAGCTCCTACTCCCAACTGAAAGACTCTGAACTGAATTTTCAACTGAACATAAACTGAACTAAATCTGATACGATCACGTTCCTTAATTGATCTGACTAAGTTAAGCTGAATTCACATAGTTTCGTATCTGATAGAATACTACTGAATCACGATATCTGACTGACGATACAGAGCTTGAATAAACTACTCGGTCACTACCGAGGTCAAAACAGAACACTTGAATACAACTAGATCTAAGCTGAGTACAACGCTGAGGCTAGATTAGTAGCAATACGGGGATTACAAAGAATACTGAGATTTCTTAAGTTCTGTATCTGTCTGAGGATACAGAGTTCTATAATTCACTGAGTTTTGAGAATCATAGCCCGACTAGGATTATGGTGAAAACTAACACATGCTCTAAACAACAGCTAAATTGTCGGGTATAAATACCCCTAGGACTCGATAACACAAAAGTAAGACATAACTATTCTTGACTAGTCATAATTATGGCCATTCATTCATCATCACAATTACCAAAGCATCTCTTCAAGCATTTAGGAATCATAACCATATATTCACATCACAATCACTAAGGCATCACTTCAAGCATTTAGGAATCACAACCATATATTCACCATCACAATCACTAAGACATCACTTTAAGCATTTAGGAATCACAACCATATATTCACCATCACAATCACTAAGGCATCACTTTAAGCATTTAGGAATCACAACCATATACTCACCATCATAATCACTAAGGCATCACTTCAAGCATTTAGAAATCACAACCATATATTCACCATCACAATCACTAAAGCATCACTTCAAGCAGTTAGGAATCATAGACATATAATAGCATAGGGGAAACATGTTACTAGATCATACTCCATTCAACAAGGTCTTGCATCAAGTACTTCGCATGTATATTAGTCTTGGCATGTATTAGAAGCTTAGCATGTATCAAAGAGCACGTAATTGGGAAATTTCCTACTATCATGTCTCAACTTGTTCACTAAGGCCTTCCAACAAACACTAGGCATGCATGGGTCTACACCTAATTGGGGATTCCATTCTATCATGGCATATTCATTCACTAAGGCATTCATCAAACACTAGGCATGCATGTGTTGCACATAATTGGGGATTTTATGCTATCATACCACAATTCATTCATTAAGGGATTTCAACAAACACTTGGCATGCATGAACTTGCACACAATTGGGGTTTCCTAATCAACATGCTATAATGGCCCTAATTCTTCACATAAGCATTTTATCAAACATATGGGGAGCATGCTTTTCTTATTCAACCATTTCCACACTTAATTGATGTGAACACATCATCTAACAAGTAACTTGAAGAGAATTTATCATGAACATCACATGAATTCCACATACTAGGGTCAAAGCTTGAAAACCTTATAAACAAACATGAATCACAACTCAATAATAACTGGAACATAAATTTCATTTCACATGAATCATGAACAACTCATAAACATAAAATCTTTGAGATTGAGAAAAGGGTACTTGAGCTTCTTGTATGAAAGGAACCCAAGAATCAACATCTATATACCTTGGGGAAACTCTTTTCTTGAAAGTTCTTGGAGAGATTCTTGATTCCTCTTGATTTCTCTTGATCTCTATTGAGTGTGCTTGAAGAAAAAATAAGGGTCTTGATTTTGTAAAACCCTAGTTTTGATGTTGAAGATGGGAAATAAGGCTGAGAGCCTTTTATCGGGTATATATAGGGGCTGAAAAAGAGTGGAAAAAGACCAAAAAGCCCTTGGAGTTAAACTGAAAAATCTCAATTTTACATGCTGGAGCGACGCTTCATAATCGCGCTAGTTCACTGGAAATTGGACAATTTGGAAACTGCATGACGGCGCGACGCGGTGGAAATCGCGTTGCCACCTTGGTTGTGAACTGGAAAGGCACCGCGACGTGGTGGAATCGCGTTGGTGCACTGAAAATTAACAATTTTGAAATTAATCCTTGGCGCAACGCGCCATAATCGTGGAGGCTCACTGGATTTTGACGATTGTCATTTTTGATGGCTCCGCGACGCGCTAAAGTGCCTGGTGGCACAGTGTCTCACTAAAATAGCTCTAACTCTTTGCCCGAGTATCGAATTTGGGCGAATTCAGTATCGATGAAAAGCTTATTCAATGCTATACATGACAAAAAGTCGATATTAGGAAAATTCTACACGGTTCAAAGTATTTCACACTTAGGAAGACACCTCTCAAACTTTTGGGACCGGATTTTCGCTTCACAGAACACACTCTAAGGCTCAGACTAGGAAAGAATTTTGCGGGGTGTTACAATTATGTTCTACAAAAGTATGAACTGGTGTCAGGCTAATTAGTCAATAAGAAGAAAAACAACTTGTATTTGTGTAGCAAAACAACACAAGCTTTAGTTAATGAAGTTGAACAAATCACAAGATTTGAAAGAAAACCTTTTCCTTTTAAATACCTAAGGTTGTCCAATATTTCATTCATGGAAGAAAAATGTATTATAATGATCTAATTAAGAAGGAGAGGGACAAACTTCAAAACTGGAAAGGAAAATTGTTGACATATGGCGCAAAGGCTGTTTCTATTTCAAATGTTCTTCAAAGCATCCCTATTTATTTACTATCTGTACTTGCTCTTACTAAATTTACCTTGCAGGAAATTCAAAGAGTATTTGCAAGATTTTTGTGGAGTAATAATAAAGAAGGGAGAAGTAGGCACTCGGCTAAATGAGAGGATTTATGTCTTTCGAAGAATGAAGGAGGAATTGGCTTTAGATGTTTGTTTGATGTATCCAAAGCTCTCTTTGCCAAATTGTGGAGGACCTTTAAGACCACTAGATCATTGTGGACTAATTTTATGTGGAATAAATACTGTAAAAAAATAAATTTTAGTAGCAGTACAAGAGAGAAGTGGTTCTCAGATCTGAAAGAAAATACTGAAGGCTAGAGATCAAATAGAATAGGAGATATGGTGGGAACCCAGAAATGGATGTTCTAATATCTAGTTTAATAATTGGACTAGATTAGGTCTTTTCACATAAATATTACCTGCTTATTTAATAATGAATGGGGAGATAGATGAGTAGTTGAGTACTTTTATAGAAGATGGGAATTGGAATTTATAGGTAATGAACCAGAATTTACCACAAGAGATTGTGGAACATGTAGTGACTGAGACAAAGATCTTTGAAAGATCAGAGCCTTGGAACCGACCTTGGTGGATGGATAATAGATTTGGGAAGTTCATAGTGAAGAGTGCATGGGACATTTTAAGACATAAACAACTGAAGGATGAATGCTTATCAAAAATTTGGATGCAGGGATAACCTTTCAAGATATCCTTTTTATTATAAAGGGTGTGGATGCTGAAAATTCCAATGGATGATGTGGTAGCAAGATATGGAATTGACATGGTTCCAAGATACAGATGCTGCACGCAACCACAACAAGAAACCATCTTTATATCAGGTAATTTTGGTAGGAGTATTTGGTTGCACTTTTCTAATGCTGCTGGTATTCAGGGGCCTTTTGTCCATGTTAAGCAGGCTATATCAAAGTGGTGGAATTATGAATGTGTACCTAAATTTAAGCCTATTTATCAGGCCGCCACTGCTATAATTTTATGGCAAATTTGGAAGTGAAGAAACTCTATTGTTTATGGGAAGGAAATGTCAAGGCACAGAGTAATCTATGAAATAAATCTGAACCTCCACTGGATAAATAGAAGGAAATATCCATGGTTGCAAACATCCCTACCTCTTGGACTGACTTGATTAATTTTTAATAAAGGTAAAGACCTAAGAGATAGGTTGGTTCAAATGTAATACAGATGGTGCATCAAGGTCAACCCAGAGGATAACTCTATTGCTTTTACTATCAAGAACCATGATGGAGATTTGGTGTATGCAAGAGCCGAGGTACTTTCTGATACCACAAGTATATGTGCAGAATCAAGAAGTATTTTACAAGGAATTGAGTACTATGTGAATAGTAATATCCTTCCAGTATTGATAGAGACAGACAACTTAATGATGAAGAGGATCCTTGATGAATAATGGAAGGTTCCTTAGAGTATTGTAATGGATGTGGAAAAGATCAAGTACTAGAGAACTAAAGAGAATGTCGGGTGCAACACCTAGCCAGGGAAGGGAACCAACTAATAGATTTTTTAATTAACTATGTTTTTTATTTTGCAGGGACAGATCAGTTTACTAATTTTCAGGAGTTACCAACACAAGCGAGAAGGATTATTAATGCAGACAAGATAAGTCTTCTTAATCTTAGATTCAACACCAACATCACTAGAGAATTAGACTAGAAACATCACAGCTACAAGTCTCACCATTGTCAATTCGTTAACAAGTCTTACAACTGTACAATTTTGAGAGTATATCAACATAACAAAGCCCCATATGTAAATAACTATCAAATTCATTCAATAGACATAACTTACACAGTGATATTAATTTCTTTTGAAGTTCAATCTGTGGGGTTATGAATATAAAAATTTACAAAATAGTCAGAAATGTAGTTTAATTATTAGTGAAGAGAGACAGAAGAACCTTGAATTCATTTTCACATGATGTGGATCCCAACGATGGAAACATCCTTCTTTGGCTTAGATTCCATGACACCTGGTGAGAGCATTGAGGCTGCAGAATGACATCTACCAAAATCGTAAGTGGTGAAAGATCTAGATGAAAGTGATGAAAAGGGGGAAGCTAGCTTGGATCTAATTAGTAGAATTACAAAGGTACGTGTGGTTAGTTTGTGGTAGAGATTCAACTATGGCGAGTGGTGTTCGAACCTAGGTCAGCTTCGATCATCGTCTCCGATGGTCACTTCCAGAAGCTTCCACACAACTGAGCCTCTTGGTCTTCTATGCTGATTTAGGAAAACAGTCGATTGACTTTCTTTTTTATTTTTTTCCCTTTTGTATATATTTCCTTATTAGATGTGGGTCGGGTCGCTGCCTCGGCCTGCAACACTAGACACTGTTATTTTTATTTGATTTGCAATAAAATGGGTCTGGGGCCCTCTTAAATTGAAAAAAAAATATATCATTTAAAAATAGAATATTATATAAATAGGAGGAAGTAAAGAGCTAAAATAATTCATAAAATTTTGCTTCTCCTTCATCTCAATTTATGTGTGTTACTTTATTTTTTTGATCTGTTTAAAAAGGAGAGTTTGTTTCTATATTTAGTAAATTTTTCAAGTTCAGCATTCTACATGATAAGTTTAAGACTGCAAAATTTAAAACTTCATACTCCATATGTTTTATATTAGTTATCCATAAAAAATAATAGTTCTAAATTACTTATCAATTTACAAAACACTTGTGATTCTTTTTTAAAGTGTACACAAATTTATAAAGTTTAAAAAGAATTTCTTAAGTCAGGTGAAATTAGTAAAGATATTTTTATTAGATATGATTTCTTAATTGCATATGAAGGAGAAATTGAATAATTAATATAAAACGGAGGGAATAAATATTTAATTAAAATCACAAGATGCAAAAAAACTCCTTTTATTTCTTAAGCTTTTTGTCTAATTAAGCTAAAATACTTAAATTAGAACGGAAGAAGTTACAATTTCAAGATACTTCAGTTATAAAAATCCTGAAAAGACTTAAAAGAAAAAAATTGAGTGCCCAAGCAAAAGACAAAAATAAACAAAACTGAGTGCAAGACAGGAAGAAAGAAAAGGGCAAGTAAAAAATAAGCCACATGGAACACTCTAAGAGGATCACAAATTTGTAAGGATTACCAAAACTTTTGATCCTTTCTTCTATATTATCAACATTATTCTTATCTAACGAATGACTAATCAAATTTCTCATAAATCTTAGAAGAGAGATAAATGATCTTTAAGTAAAATAACTAACTCAATTAATTGTTAATTTTCATTTTGATGAGTATGCCGAACCTTTAAAGTAGAGTAAACAAAAAGAATTACATCTTAAAAAACAAATAAGAATAAAATGGCTAAAAAATCCTTCTATTTGTTCTTTAAGAAACATGTAAAGTAAAAACACCACAAATAATTTAAACGAAATAGGAGGGATGTAATGACATTCATTTTCTGGAACAACAATCCATCTGAAAATATTTCCATGTTATTCTTTAAAATTGCCACATAATACATTTCGTACGTGGATTACCATATCTTAGAAGAGGAATTGTTTCAAATAACACTCATATCCACTTAATTCATTAGATTATCTCTGTGTTAACTTTTACCTGGTCATTATATGAAGATGTATTTTTAGTTTTACTTATAATTTTTAATATATTATAAAAAACATATTTTCTATGGTTTACATGTATCATTAATTATTTATTTTTGTAATTCTTTTTAAAAAATCTGAAACTAAATATTACTCCTAATTAATATAAATATTATATATCTTCTGTTTTAAGTTGATTGACATATTTTGACTTGACACGACGTTTAAGAAAATAAAAAAGACTTCTGAATGTTATGATATGTTCTTTGTGAAAAGTTGGAACTAAAGAGTTGTTGAAAAGGAAAAGGAAATTCTTTCTTAAACGAATTAAAAAGAAAAATAGATCCAACGAATTGAAACGAATGTAATAATAAAATGTTCATATCAGTTATTATTTTTTAAAAGTTGTGTAAATTTAAATTAGACAAATATCCCTTCAGTGTCAAAATAGATGTCATGTTTCCCTTAAGTGAGTCAACTTGATTAATTTTTAAAGTTAAATTAGATTAATTAATTTAATATTTTAAAAATTAAAATTTAAATATTTAAAAATCATAAAAAAGGTATTATATGTCGCAATATTTTCATATGAATGAAAATTCATATCACCCGATTCTAAATTTTTTTTATGACAAATAAAACGACATGACAAATAAAACGAAATGAAGCGAGTAAAACGAATTGAGGGGGTATTCCTTTTTACTATTTAGTTGCTCAAACAGCCATGTGGCAATCAGAAAACACGAAAAATTAATGAATCCCAAAAGTTTATGAAAACTTGTTTTGTGTTCATTGGAACATGAAAGGTAACATTAAAGAATGCTTATTAACCTTTTTGTAACAATTGAAAACGGATGAACTCATATATGATGTACTAACAGATGGACTCATACATGATGTACTAACATATTTCATTTGTTCCAAATGATGTGGAACTTCTTATTTTTTAAGATTCAACATATGTGACTCTTGATTAATATTTTAAAGAGAAAATACATAATTACCCTATTGATCTTGTTTGAGATTTGTAAAAAGATACTTAAATTTTAACTTCGATCTATTACCCCACAATTTTTCTTTATTTCGTTGCAAACGCACCATTTTGATCTCCTGCGTGTACACACGCTCCACAGGCGCGTGAAAGAGCTCAAATTTGACTTTTTTGATCAATTATAAGCTGCCACGTGTAAAATAATTTAATATATAATTTATATATATTTTTTTTAAAAAATAATATTTGTTTATTTTTAAAAATTATTTCATACCTCCCACCCCACCCCCGCAACCCCTCATCCACCATTGTCTTCTTCCCCAACTTCTTCTTCATTACCATCACTCAACAACATCAATTACAACAACAACATCAATTACGCCCACAACAACAATATCATCATCATCACCATAATCTCACCCTTTCTTCTTCAACACAATGCCACCATTAAAGCTCCTCCATTGAAGCTTTTTTTTTTTTTTTTTAAAATCATATCATTAAAGCTCCATTTTGCAATTAAATCATATCATTTAACTACCCACTATTTCTTCTTCAACATAATATCTTCTTCAACACCATTAAAGCTCTTCAACACAATGTCACCATCAAAGCTCTTTCATTGAAGCTTTTTTTTTAAAGCTCCATTAAAGCTTCATTAAAGCTCATTTAACTATCTTTAAAACTCAATTCAATTATTTAACTATCCTTAAAACTCAATTCAATCATAAAACTAATTTTTGAATTGATTTGAACAAAAAAAATTGGACGGAGAGAGTGTGGACGCGAGATGGCGAGAGGGAGGGAGAGGTGCTGGACGTGGGGGGAAGGGAAGGGGAGGTGATGGACGTGAGGGGTAGGGAGGGGAGGTGTTAGATAAGGGAGGTAGAGGTGCTGGATTGGAGGTGGGGGGAAAGAGAGGGGGGGGTGGGGTGTTAAACTAAATAAAAAGGAAAATTATATTAAAAAAATAAAAAAAATATGAAATTAAACGTATTTGACACATGGCAACACCTGATTGGTGCGTGTATTTCACTCTCCTTGTTGTGACTGAGATTCAGCAAAAAATGGTGTGTTTGCAACGAAATAAAAAAGAATCGGGGGGTAATAGGTCGAAGTGAAAGTTTAAGTGTCTTTTTACAAAACTCGGACAAAATCAGGGGGGTAATTATGCATTTCTATATTTTAAAATTTATTTTTAATTATATTTATATGAGAAGAATTGTAACTTATCTTATTTTTTACATAAATTTTGATTATTTAATTTTGAAATCAATTAACTTTAACAATATACCATTTAATAGGATCGGACAGGTGGGCGGTAATTCATCATGCCAACCAGACCTATTAACTAATATCGGGAAGTCTAGTCGGAAAACCAACCGAGACACCAACCGAAATATAAAAGAATTTCAAATAGTTTAATGACTATATGAAAAAAATTCTTTTACCCGAACAAGGAGCCTGTCAGAAGATTAATACCTACTTAGGATGAGCCCATGTGTCTAGCGATTCTAACCGTGAAGAGAGACACCCTTTTCTTCATTATCACGGGCTTAAAAGTCACGGCTTTCCATACGTAATCACTAAGACAAAGCTACCATAAGTAGTACTAATTTTGACTGTACCAACCATTTCGGAACCAAGTCAAGAAACTATAGAAAATTCCTTCATATTTTGATAGAGTCTGGATCTTTCATATTTACTAAGTAAGAGAAGTTAGATCTCTGGTATGGATATGAAAATCTTTCAGCCGGACATAGTCACGGCTTGAGAGGGTTAGAACGTATTAAAGTATGACAAAATTAAAAGAAGTAAATACCTTAAGACTGGCCGGATGCAAGGCTGGAATAGTAAACAACGACAGCTATCAGCCCTTTCATTCAAACCTTGAACTATGTTACACAAGGGAGAGGGGAGAGCAAACTTTTCTTAGAGAGAGAAATAAAGAAAATAAAATTTTTCTTCTGACTTTCCCTAACAAATGAAGATCGTATATATAGAAAAGAAAAAGGAATCTATGCACAGTACTTATGGGTCCCACATTCGGGTCCCTATGCACAGTGGATCTACTGTGTAAATAGTAAAAAGGGTCCCACATCCGGGTCCCATACAACATGAAAGTTTTTCATGTAGACTTCTTTTCAAAGATCTCGTCTTCTTTCTTCTTTAAGTCGCGGAAAAATTTCTCCGTTCTGGTTATGACTTCCTCATTTAGGGTATCTTCTGAATCAATTGGCTGGGAGTCGTGAACATCTTCCATAATATCATCGCTGGTGATGCCCTTCATAGAAGTATTTGAATGCTGTTCGACAGTTTTTATCAATTTTTTTTGAACTTCTTCTAGATATTGCTCTATCATCTCCATTCTATCTCCATCATAAACAACGATCCTTCTAGAGATATATTTTAAAGATTTATCCTCAATAATATTTTTCTGAGGAGCATTAACATAATCCTGAATTTTTTTATCTAAGTATCCAAGAGTTCTTGACCATTTAATTTTTTAGTTGTGGGATCTTTACGCATCAGCTTATCCCAGAAGTTATTATAAAATACCCTATAAATTCAAGGTATTTGTTCTTTAGTAAATCCAAATTCAATATTCCATTTGTGAATTCATAAAATGGAGAATTCAATAAAGAAGTACATCTGGTCAATCTTGTCTAAATTGCATACATGATCTGAGTGGTATAACTCAGTCAGAAATGGGGACACCTTTGTCCATCTTTTGTATAGTTTTAGAAATATATCCGGTAATATCTGAACAGTTGGGCCATAATATGCCTACCAATTAATAAACCAGTTAGGGATTGGTTCATCGAATATCTTCACACATATCTTTATGAACCATGTATGTTTATGCTTATTATTATTGTAATATAATATGTTGGTGAAGGCCTGAATATAGTCCCAATACGTAAAATTAATTTTGAAACCTTTCAGCAACATATGCCTTTCTTCCATAGAGGTTGTACCCCAATCTCTAAGGGTAATGATTTTTTTATAACAATTTTTGAGAACCCTTGCAAATCTGGTTCTCCATTATAAGCTTGGAAATATTCAATCTTTGCACTTTCTATGGATAATAGAATTGTTTCATAATATGTTTGAGTCTTATAAGACTCTCCTGCAAAATAGAGTTTAGTAATTAAATATTTGTGGAGTATCTTCCACGGATCATTTTGTCTTTGAATTTCGGAGTTTTTTAACAAGAACTATCAGCTCTCTATTATCAAGTTGTTCATATGGTTTGCTATCAACATTTTCTTTTGCAATGTTAACAAACGTATTTTCTTGCTTTGCAATTAAATATGACTGCAATTGTCCATATAATGGATGATCCTCCGGAATATCTTTTAGATGGATCGATTGTGAAGAAGATTCACCTATCTGCGGAATCTTAGAATTTAACAAACTCATATTTTCCCTTTGTATCATCGAGGAATTTGATGATGAAGCATATGATGCCTGAGGCTGTGATGATGAGGGGGCGGATCTTCTCCCAAAAGAGGAGTATCTTCCTCTGCCTATACCTTTTCCTCTGTCCATTTGCCAGGGTGGATCTGTAGCCATGCTGCACATAATAGATTAGTCAGATAAATCAATATCAATCCAATCAATTTTGTCTCTAACTTCTTCATAATTAAAGACATAGAATTCATCTTCAATTATTGAATGCATGATTTTTTCAAGAATAAGCATATGTATATCTGCGTTCAAAGGGATTGCCTTTATAATAGTGATTATCATTTTTTTAGAGAGGAAATGAGTGTAAAAATTTATTTTTCACTTAAGTATTCCCTGGATAAGAAACCAGGTAGAGAATTATCAATTCCCTTTTTATACTGAATTTCAAAATCAAAAGGGGATAATTGAGCTTGCCACCTTGCAAATATTAATTTTGAAGCATCATGTTTAAAATCTTTATCAAACATATACTTCACCGATTGAGCATCATTTTTGATCAAAAAATTTTTATTATATAAATTGTCCTGAAACTTAAGAATGCATTTAACAATGGTTAACATTTTATGTGCAACCGTTGCATGCTTCTTTTGACTATCAGTCTATTTCTCGGAATGAAATCGTATCAATTCTTCAATTTTATTATGGGGATTCACTTGTTTAAGTATTCCTCTATAACCAACATTAGGGACATCAGTTTCAATAATTTTTAGCCAAGCAGGGTTAGCTAAAGTTAAGCAAGGCAAAGATTTTACACGTCGCTTAATACGTTTTACAAGGTTTGTATGACTATCAGTCCAGGGACCTTGAAACCCCTTTTTAATCTATCATATAAACAAGCTAAATTTGTTGACAAATTCTTATAAAATGGGGATATATAATTCAAACTCCCTAAGAATCTTTGCAATTGAGTTTTATCAGTGATAGCATCAGGAAATTTATCAGCAAAATTAATAGAACGCTGAATAGGGACTATCTTCCCTCGACAAATATTGTGACCTAAAAATCGAATACTTGTCTGGAACAAACTCATTTTTGGTTTAGATATTACCAAATCATTTTGTATCACAATCTTTTTAAACATATCAAGATGTTTAAAGTGTAATTCTAATATTTTTGAAAACACCAAAATATCATCAATATAAACAATAATGAAATCCATATGTGGATTGAAAATGTCATTCATTATTTTCTGGAATTCAGAAGGATCATTTTTCAATCCAAAAGGCATCACATTCCATTCAAATTGACCGAATGGGACATTGAAAGCAGTTCTATAAGTGTGCTCTCTAAATAGCTGAATTTGCCAATAACCAGATTTTAAATCAAATTTAAAAAATATATTGGCATCAAATAATCTAGACAATAAATCTTTTTTATTTGGAATATGGTATCTAATCTATTTCAAACATTTATTAAGAGGTTTATAATTAATTACGAACCTTGGTATACCACATTCTTTTTCAGCCGCATTATTCACGTAAAATGCAGTACAAGACCATGGTGATTTAGAATATTTTATTAGACCCTTTTGTAAGAGATTATCAATCTCTTTTTTACAGAATTCAACTAAATCTATATTCATTTGGCAGGGTCTTTATTTCGTTGGGATCTTGTCCTCACAAAATCGTCTTCATATGGAAGAGTTACAATATGCTGTTTACGATTCCAAAAAGCATTGGGGTGATTAGCATATATATCAATAATCATTTGTTCGAAGATCATTTTTATTTTCTCCCGTAGCTTAATAGATTTCATGGTATCACTAATATTCATGCTAAACATTTCAAGCTATAAAAAGTTCACATGTTTTTGCTTTATATCAATTAAAGCATTTATATCCCTAGTTACAACAACAACAAACCCAGTGTATTCCCACCTAGTGGGGTCTGGGGGTATATCCCTAGTTACTGGATCTGTAATAAAAGGGTAAGATATTTTCTTATTTTTATAAGTAACAGTAAATCCTTTAGCATCAGTATGAGTATAGGGATAAATTGTATTTATAAAAGGGGTGCCAAGTATAATTGGGGATATAATTGATTTTTTACCAGAAAGAAGAAATGTGGAATGCAAACCTTATTTCGGCAAATATATGCATTAGGAAGTTTATAATTGATATCAAGAGAATGACCAGATGCAGACTTAACAATGTGTAGTCTTATGAAAATATCTGGTTGGAATCAAACCTTCGTGAATGCAACTATCATCAGCACCACTATCAATCATGGCAACATTAGTCGCAGAGAAATCATTATGAATTTATATAGTGCAATTTATATACCACTTATGAGCTGTAATAATTTGCATCATAACCAAAAAAATATTCGTTTTTTACATCGAAATTTTTGACAATATCATCGTCTTTTTCTATATTGGACATTTTCCCCTTCCTTTTAGAACTGGAAGAAACATCATTATGAGAAATATCTTTCTCAATTTTTGTAATCCTGTGATCACAAATCATCTAGTTTTGCTTCAGAGATATAATTTTTTTTTTTTAGGTTTTCAACCTCAATTTTTAAATCATTGAAAGATGTATCTTTTTCGGGTAATTGACTTATAGCAAGACATCTATTAACCTCAGCTAAAGAATAAGGCATGTAATAATCATTATCAGTATTCTGAGAAGTGTGAGTGCTATCAGCAATTTTAGAAGTACTAGGGGTGCTATCAGCAGATTTTTTAATAGCAAGAGTAATAATTTTTCATGAAGTTTTTCATCGGAAACTTCTTTTAATAACTCAAGAACGCTATCAGCAGTAAGGGTTTGAACATTCAAATCTAAATCTTCAAACTGTGATTGCAATTTATAAAAAGTTTCATCACAAATAGAATTATTACCATTGCAGTCATCACAAATATTAGCATGATCACTATCAGATGAATTAGGTAATTTAACATTATTTTCAGATTCTGAATCACAATTATAATCGAACCCAGAACCAGAAGTATATAACAAATCATAAACTTGATCATAAATATCATCAACAATACCTAAAGACTTAAGCTTTTGGAGCTTGCATTTAGGATCAATATGCCCAAAGTTACAACATCTGTAACACTTAATTTTGGCGAGATTGTGCTTAGATCTATTTTTTGTAAATCTGGTGGTTTTACGCTGGGCTTTACGAATCTCATGATCTTCTTTGGATCTATGCCTAGATATCCTCTTCTTATAGGGTTTTATCAGACTTAGAATATCTTTGACCCTTTTCCTAAGAAGTAGAAGCCGGTTTATCCATACCAAATTGCTCATAAAAATCTCCTAATTGGAATCTTTCTTTAAGCTTATCAAGCTTAATTTTCGTAGCCAATTTTAACTCATTGTACAAGGCTAAACCTTTCCGAGTACAGGCTGCTATCAGCTGACCATAGGTAAGATTTTCATAGGATATTTCACCATAGGAACCCGAGCCCCTAAGCTCCTTTTTAACCCTTTCAGTAAATAGAGGAGGAAGACCATCTATGAATTTCGCCTTCCAATGTGTATACTTACTTTCAATTAAATCCATGACCCTTCTTAGAAAGGTATCTTTATACCATCTAAATTCTCCTAAGGTCCTACATCTAAGACCATTTAAGAGTGTTCTAGTATTCTCATATTGATTGGTAAATCTACCACCAAAATGCTCAATAATAGTGAGCATAAGAGTACAAACAACATCTTCTGTATTCGTAGGTAATGCTCTTCCGAGGTTATCAACACCTTCGGTGGAATTCCTAGCTTTGAATATAGCATTTCTTCTACCATTATCTAAGAAATTATCCCACCAGCCATGAAGTTGGCTAGTCAAACCAGTAACAATTATTTTATAAATAGTTGCATCTGTATGTCTTTGACGATTCTCGACAGATGCAGTAACTTTTGCTATAGTAGAATACATTAACATTTGATGAACAAGGATAAATAATTGTCTTTCAGATAAGCCATCCAAGTTCCATTCATAAATTGCATCTCCGCTATATGACGTATTAGTTTGATTCCAATCTCTTCCCTCTATCAGAATATCTTGAGGAGTTAGACACAGATAATAGTTAGAAGTCATGCGGGGTATATCCGCATATTTTTTTTCTGGTTACTTCCTAACCATACCTCTGAACTTATTAAGTTCAGAGTAGACTTCATTTCCCGTATTTGAAGTAGATTCTATGCTATCAGCAAAGGCATTCTACAAATCAATGGGTTTGATATTTAAACCGAAAAACTTTTTATCAAGTAATTTTTCCAATTCTTCTATGGGAGACAATTTTTCAAATCCCTCAATATCTAGAGGTCTCTGAATACAAGAACTAGTTGTCAAGTCTTCCTTCTTACTTTCTGAAATGGAAGCAATATCAGATGACTTTGGACTAACACTAATCTTTTTTAACATCTCAATTAATTCATCAAATTTTTCATTAAGAGAAGAAATATGTTCTCCCAAAACTTTCACATAAAGACTCAAATAATTGTTTTGAGAAATCAGATTATTTATTTCTACAATAGTTACTTTACCAATTTTATTATGAATGAATTTTTGGAATGCAGAAAAAGTAATACTAGTGTTATTAGGCAATACAAAAGGTGATTGGGTAGGGTAAATAGTTCAAAGAATATTACCACTCGCATCTTGATAAGATTTTCCAACACCTTAACATATAATAGCAAATATGTGGTTATAAACCACGGTACAAAGCACACAATCTGATTATGCAATGCACACATCTCATAAAATTCTTGAGAAATATTATTTAGTTCGTCTGAACTATAAGTCTCAAAGAACCAAATTCTAAATCGATTCCATTTTTTATTAAAAAATTCTTTTTTAATATAATTCCTTGCCTGGAAACCAGGACTAAAATCAATTTGGCGTGGAATCATATTAAACACTATTAACATCAAACTCTATTTTACAAGAAGTAGGGTTATCCCTATCAAAGATATTATCACTATCTTGAATAATATTTGTTTTAGGATTGATTTTAATATGACGGGGCCGGACGAGATACCGGTGGAGTTTTGGAAGTTCGTTGGAGAGGCTGGTGTAAGGTGGTTGACTGGATTGTTTAATGAAATCTTCAAGACGGCAAAGATGCCCGAGGCTTGGAGGTGGAGTACCATGATCCCTCTCTATAAGAATAAGGGTGACATCCAGAGTTGCAATAACTATAGGGGGATTAAGTTATTGAGTTACTCTATGAAGATTTGGGAGAGAGTGGTCGAGGTGAGGCTGAGACGGATAGTGTCTATTTTGGAAAATCAGTTTGGATTTATGCCTGACTGCTCGACGACGGAGGTAATTCACCTAGTGCGGAGGTTGGTGGAACAGTATAGGGAAAGGAAGAAGGACCTGCACATGGTGTTTATCGATCTGGAGAAGGCTTACGACAAAGTCCCCAGGGAGGTGCTTTGGAGATGCTTGGAGGTGAGTGGAGTATCGCTGGCATATATCAGAGCAATTAAGGATATATATGATGGAGCGAAAACCCAGGTGAGGACGGCAGGAGGAGACTCAGAGCATTTCACTGTCTTGACAGAATTGCATCAGGGATCTACTCTTAGTCCCTTTTTGTTTGTGTTAGTAATGGATGTGTTGACGCGGTGTATTCAATGGGAGGTGCCTTGGTGTATGCTTTTTGCAGATGATGTAGTTCTGATAGATGAGACTCGAGGGGGTGTGAATGACAAATTAGAGGTGTGGAGGCAAACTCTTGAGTCTAAAGGGTTCAGGGTGAGCAGAAGCAAGACAGAGTATGTGGAATGCAAGTTTAATGACATGAGGCGGGAAAATGAGGTAGTAGTGAAGCTGGAATCACAGGAGGTATGTAAGAGGGATAGTTTCAAGTATCTCGGGTCCGTGATCCAGAGTAACGGTGAGATTGACGAGGATGTCTCGCACCGTATTGGGGCGGGATGGATGAAGTGAAAGCTCGCGTCGGGGGTGTTGTGTGATAAGAAGGTGCCGCCCAAGCTGAAAGGCAAATTCTATAGGGTGGTAGTCCGTCCGGCCATGTTGTATGGAGTGGAGTGTTGGCCAGTTAAGAACTCCCACATCCAAAAAATGAAGGTGGCAGAAATGCGAATGTTGCGCTGGATGTGTGGGCTGACTAGAGGGGATAGAGTGCGGAATGAGACTATCCGGGAGAAGGTTGGTGTGACTCCAGTGGAGTGCAAGATGTGGGAAGCCCGATTGAGATGGTTCGGACACGTGAAGAGGAGGGGCATGGATGCCCCGGTTCGTAGGTGTGAGAGGCTAGCGTTGGATGGTTTTAGGCGAGGTAGGGGTAGGCCGAAGAAGTACTGGGGTGAGGTAATTAGGCGGGACATGGAGCAGTTACAGCTCACCGAGGACATGACCCTAGATAGGAAGGCCTGGAGGACGCGAATTAGGGCAGAAGACCAGGGCCGGTTTGGGTCGCTAGTGTAGGGAATTACTTGGTGGGGGTTTTATTCTTGTTATGATTCCGTGTTCCATGTTTTATTACGAATCTGTGTGCTTTCCTCTGTTTTCTAATACTTATGGGTGCCGTATTTATGTTATGTAATCTAGTTCTGTGCTTTGCTATGAGTTTGTGTGGTATCTCGTGACTTGAGCCGGGGGTCTATCGGAAATAACCTTTCTACTTCTTTAGAGGTAGAGGTATGGACTGCGTACATCTTACCCCCCCAGACCTCACTAGGTGGGAATACACTGGGTTTGTTGTTGTTGTTGTTGTTGTGTAAATACAGGTATAGATGCAAAATTAATAGTATGCAAAGATGCTGCACGATTCCTAGCTGGACCATAAACTGGTTCAATAGGAGATATATGATGCATAATCGATAATAATTTTGGCATAGAAAAGGAATGTCGGTTATAAATCGTGGATTTATTGTCAAATTGAAGACAAATCTTTCGATCTGGATTCTGAGTTACATGGGATAACTCAGAGTTTGTCACATCATCCATGAATTGATTCAGAGAAATAACCGAATTTAAGATCTATATTTTGGGAAATTCAATTTCATCCCATCTTATACGTCTCCTTGTGGTGACCTTGGATCTTACAAAGTTTGTTTCGACCAATAAGGTCTGATTTGATACATCATTTATCAGTTTGCATCTTGGGTTTAGAGTAGAAAATAATTTGTAATAAATTCTATAGTAGTAGAAAATAATTTGTAATAAATTCTATAGGAAAGACAAATTAACTCAGAACCAGGGGCATAATTATAACCATGAGTTTTTATATTTAAAGTCAAAGCATCAAGGATATTCACATCAGTCAAAGATAAATGCAAATTTGGTTGTGTGTTAAAATATACTGGACCATAGGCTATAGTGGATTCAATTGAACCCATAAGAGACTATCTGAAATTTAAATTTCTAGCATCCCGACGTGCAGCTAGAAATATCTCTGGTAACCCTTTAAGAGTTAAAGGTTTAAATGCAATTTGCACCATTTCTATATGCATAAAATTATAATGACATTTATACATCTCAATATCACGTTTATTTAACAGTCTAATAGTCTGCTCATCCCCATTTAATGCTAAATACTATTCAATAGTTTTTATAATTTTCTTATAAAGCACCTTATCAAAGAAACCATATTCATAAATGGTTTTTATATCTACCTTGGGGATAATCTATTTATTTAATAAATCAAGATTTAGAGGTATATCTACCTCTTCAAGTTTAGTACTTTTCGTACTAACTTCACCCATATCCATCGTATTTTAAAAACTTCATATTTATGCCAAATACTTCTGATCTATTACATAATTACTATGAAAGTTCCTAGGCTCTGATACCATTTAACTATTAAAGACTTCAGTCTTTCGCATAGATATGAAGTTTTTAAATACGATGGATATAAGTGAAGTTAGTATGAAAAGTACTAAACTTGAAGAGGTAGATATACCTCTAAATCTTGATTTATTAAATAAATGGACTATCTTCAAGGTAGATATAAAACCATTTATGCATATGGTTTCTTTGATAAGGTGCTTTATAAGCAAATTATAAAAATTTCTGAACAGTCTTTAGCATTAAATACAGATGAGCAGACTATTAGACTGTTAAATAAATGTGATATTGAGATGTATAAACGTCATTATAATTTTATGCATATAGGAATGGTGCAAATTGCATTTAAACTTTTAACTCTTAAAGGGTTACCAGAGACATTTCTAGTTGGACTTTGGGATACTAGAAATTTAAATTTCAGACAGTCTCTTATGGGTTCAATTGAATCCACTGTAGCCTATGGTCCAATATATTTTAACACACAACCAAATTTGCAATTATCTTTGACTTTAAATATAAAAACTTATGGTTATAATTATGCCCCTGGTTCTGAGTTAATTTGTCTTTCTTATAGAATTTATTACAAATTATTGTCTACTCTGAACCCAAGATGCAAACTGATAGATGATACAGGTCTTTCTGGATGATCTTCCTGGTTTTCCTCTAGATAGGTAAATAAAGTTTGGTATTGATTTGCTTCAGTACACCCATCCAATTTCTATTCCTATGTATAGAATAGTTCTGGCTGAGTTGAGGGAACTCTAGGATAAACTTAAGGATCTTTTGGATAAGGGGTTTATTCATCCTAGTGTTTCTCCGTGGGTTGCACCATTGTTGTTTGTGCACTAGAAGGATGGTTCCCTTCAAATGTGCATTGACTACAGGAAGTTGAACAAGGTAATTGTCAAGAACAAGTATCCACTTCCTCGAATAGATGATCTGTTTAATCACTTACAAGTTGACAACTTCTTCTCTAAGAAAGATCTTAAGTATAGGTACCGTCAGCTTAAGATTGGAGAGGTAGATATCCCTAAGATGGCTTTTCATTCTCAGTATAGGCAATTTGAGTTCTTAGGGATGTCGTTTGGGCTGACTAATGCTTCAGTAGTATTTATGGACTTAATGAATAGAGTGTTCAGGTGGTATTTAGATTTATTAGTCATTATGTTTATTGATGACATTCTAGTTTATTCAAAGAGTGAGGTGTATTATGCTAATCACCTCCGTGTGGTGTTGCAGAGCTGAAAGGAATAATAGTTGTATGCCAAGTTCTCTAAGTATGAGTTCTGGTTGAACATTGTGACTTTCTTGGTTTATGTTATTTCCATTAAAGGGATCATGATGGATTCACCAAAGGTTGCAGTGCTGAAAAGGTGGCTAGGCCCACGACTCCATATGATATCTTCAGCTTTTTGGGTTTGGGTGGGTATTATAGGATGTTTTTGGAAAACTTTTCTTCAATAGCTCCTCCTTTAGAAGAAGGTTAGGTTTTATTGGTTGGATGCTTGTGAATGGAGTTTTAAGAAGATTATGGTTAAGTTTACTTCAGCTCCAATCCTAAATTTGCCATAGGGAAATAATGGGTTTATGGTTTATTGCGATGCATCTCGGGTAGGGCTTGAGTGTGTTTTGATGTAGCATGGGAAGGTGATCACCTATGCTTCAAGGTAGTTGAAGGTGCATGAGTGGAATTATCCTACTTATAATTTGGAGTTGTTGGGGGTTGTGTTTGCCTTAAAAATACTACGACATTATTTTTATGGTGTTCAGGTGGATATCTTTTCAAATCACAAGAATTTTTAGTAGGTGTTCACTCAGAAATATCTTAATCTCATACAGAGAAGGTGGCTTGAGCTTCTCAAAGATTAGGATATAAGTCTTCACTACTGCCCAGGTTAGGCTAATATGGTTATTGATGCTCTTGGCAGGTTATCCATGGGGAGTTTATCCTAAGGGGAGTGTAGATGCTGTCTTGATAAAGATCAAGTGTGATTTCTCCTAGCAAAAAGGAGTGGTGTTTGAGGTAGTGGTGATAGAAATTTATGGAACCAATGGAGATTGTGTGTTCCTGATATCGACAGATTGTGGAAAAGGGTTTTGGTTGAGCTGCATGAGTCGCGCTATGTTATTCATCCTGGCTTGACTAATATGTATCATTAACTCAAGGAGATCTATTGGTGGTATGGATGAAGAGGGATGTGGTTGATTTGGTGGCCAAGTGCTTTGTGTGTCAATATGTTAGGGTTGAGCAAATAAGGCTTGGAGGGTTGTATCAAGAAATTAATTTTCCATAATGGAAATATTTTTTTAACAAAAGGTATTGTTTGTATGATTGATTTCATGGTTTTTACTATTTCATGATTATGTTTTTTCAACTATTATTGGGGGTTTTGATATTGAATGCTTGGTTATGGTTTTCTATGGTTTTAATTATGCTTTTATATGCATTAATGATGGTTTTAGATAATTGGATTGCATGGTAATGGTTTAATGGTCTTTGGAATTGGTTTTGTTTATATTAGGCCCCTAAGGTGTTCGATGGAATGCTTATAAAGATATGTTCATTGCATTGACTTGTTTTGATGGAACTCTTGCATGTTTTAAACTTTGTAAAAGATTTATGCATGGTTTAAATGGTTTGAAAAGGCAAAAGGCTAAATGGTTATGCTTATGGAGAACATGGAACTCTCCCAAGTGGATTTAATATGGTGTATGGAAAGAGCACCTAATGTCCACTCAACCTAAATAGTTTGGCTATGGATATTACTTGCAAGTAATGAGATGGTATGTCGATACCTCCAATATTTTCCTTCGTTAATAAATGGTAAATGGATTGTTTGGACATGGTTTTAATTGAGCATTAATGGCGGGGTGTGTAGCTAAGCCCTGTTAGGTGGCGGTCTCTGGGTGACCAAAACTGAAAACTCATATTTGTCGATATGAGGGGTCCTTAATGACCACGGACGAGTGTTACATTTTATATTGGAGGGATGTACTGGTAATCCCATGGGATATTGCCCGATCATGTAGTTACACGGATTGGGACCTTTTCAGCAGGGGAGCTATATGCATATTTCCCATGGGTGGCAAGGATGGGAAAGCTACACAGCGCAAGTAAAGGTTTCAAGTTCATGCTAAACCTGGTCCCTTTTCTCGGCATTTATATTTGTATGGTGGTATGCATTATGGATGGTTTTACTTGGTTTTATAACTGGCATTATTTTGTCCTTACCTTGAGATTCATTCTAGTGGTCATTATCTAACCCCATCTAGTGGTGGCTGTATAGCCATACTATGAACAAAACAGACCATGTACTCCTATTTAGCACACAAATTCAATATCAGTATTCGGACTGAAGTGGGGATCTTTCATCATTTCGAAAGGCATCATTTCACATCATGGATTTCTTTAGACATTTTTCTTTATTTTGGATATTGGTTTTGGCCATGGTTGGTGGGATCTCCCGACTGGATTTATTTATTCTTTTGGATAGAGGCTTTGTGGTACCTCTGGTGGTTGGTATGTGTGGGATTGTTGTTGGTGTCAGCCTTGGCATTGGAATAAGTCGGTGGGCTGACATCATTTGATGATATTGTTAGTTGTTCCATCCTATTACATTTTGAGATTGATTTTCATACCATGATTTTCATACCATGATTTGATATTCCCTTTGGTTTATGGTCTATGGTTTGGTCGGTATGGTCGGGAGGTTAGTGCGGTACTCTAGGACTCGTTTGGATCGGTCATGGTTGTGGCCCTATCCTATATTATTAATGAGAACAATAACTCTATCTTGTTATATGTTCAAAATTCAGCTCATCTAAGGTTGGATTTAGGTTGTTGGGTTGGGAAATAGGGTGTGGTCCCTGGTCTTGGTTGGACCTGGGATGCCCATCACGATAAGGCCCAGGGTTGGGTCACGTCAGGCGTCCAAGAGACAAACTCCAAGAATAGCCAAATGGTGAATATCCTTCACTAAACTAAACATGGACAACCTCCCAAGATTATTAAAACCCACATTAGCATTACCTGGGTAGTAGTGGAGACTCATGTTGTAGTCTTTCAATAACTCAATCCATATCATTTGCTTGAGATTTAGCTCCTTCAGGGTGAACACATATTGCAGGCTCTTTTGATAAAAAAATATATCCATATGAACCCTGTAAAAATAATGATGACATATCTTTAATGCAAATACCATCGCTAATAACTCAATCATTACTCGGATAATTCATCGAATGTACTTTCAACTGCCTAAAGTCATAGGGCACCACCTTACCATGCTACGTCAACACACAAAAAAGTCCCATACAGGATCCATCACAATAAATTAGAAATCCATCATTACCCTCGAGCAAGGTCAAAACTGGAGTTAAAGACAAATTATCTTTCAACTTCTCAAAACTACCCTCACACGCATCAGATCACAAGAACTTCACCTTCTTCTAGGTCAACTTAGTCAGTGGGGAAGTATAGTCAAGAAAATTTCCATAAATCTCCTGTAGTAACCGACTAAACCTATGAAGCATCGAATATCGGTTGGAGTCATTGGCCCAGGCAATTTCTTAACCACTGCAACTTTCTATGGATCCATCATTATCCCTTCACTAAAAATGAAATGACCTAGAAAAGAAACAACTTACAACCAGAACTCGCACTTCAAAAACTTAGAAAACAGATGCTAATCTTTCAAGGCCTGCAACACAATATGGAGGAGACCGGCATGACTTGCTTAACTCCTTGAATACACCAAAATTTCATCTATAAACATGATGATAAATAAATCGAGAAACTGACGAAAGACCCTCTTTATCAAGTCCATGAATCTCGTCGTGGCATTAATCAACACAAAAGACATGACTAAGAACTCATTGTGACAATACCGAGTTCGAAAGGCAGTCTTAGGGATGGCCACCTCCCTAATATTTAGCTGATGATACCTAGACCGAAGATCTATCTTAGAAAAAACTTATTACCCTAAAGCTAATCAAAGAGATCATTAATCCTAGGAAGTGGACACTTATTCTTTATGGTGACCTTATTCGAAGGGAACCATCCATCTTACACACAAACAAAAAAGGAAAACCCCCCATGGACACATTAGGGTGAATAAAACCCTTGTCACTGAGGTTTTTCAACTTCTTCAATAGGTCCTTCAATTCGTACAGAGCCATTCTGTTAAGAGAGATAGAGATATGATAAGTATTTAGAACAAGGTCAATCCCAAAATTAATCTCCCTATCGAGTGGAAAACTAGGAATATCATTAGGAAAAACTTCGACGAACTTATTGACCACATGAACAGATTATATGGAAGGACCCTCTAAGTTGGAATCTTTAACTCAGAACAAATGATAAAGATATCCCTTAGAAATCAACTTTCGAGGTATAAAAAACTTTTCTTAGGCACTAGAGAACCTCCTTCCCACTCAATGACTTACTCTACAGGGAAATTAAACATTACCTCATGGATTTGATATTCTAAGAAGGCATAGTACGAGTGCAACCAATCTATTCCCAATATGACATTTAAATTAACCATGTCTAACTCTATGAAATCTATAAGAGTGTCTTTGCCACCAACAAATACCACACAACCCCTATATATTCTTCTAACATCCACAATGTAACACACTGAGGTAGAAATAAGAAAATGATTAGGGATACACTCGAGACCAAAACCAAAATGTACTGCCATAAATAGGGTCATATAAAAAAGAGTAGACCCCGGATAAATCAAGAAATACACATGATAAGAAAAGAATCAAAGCATACCAGTGATGACATCGGTAGATGCTTTAGAGTCCTAGCGAGTAGCAAGGGCATACAAGTAATTTCAGCTAGTGTCAATACTAGAAGCAGAAGGAGCACCCTTTTGTACAGGAGCTAATAAAGTGGCGACATGAATCTTCTTTTCCCCAAAAGAAACAATAGAAGGACAACCTTTATGCAAATGACCAATCTAACCATAGTTTAAATACTTGTTCTTCCCCTCTTCACAAAAACCACGGTGTACTTACCCCCTAAAATCTACAAGGATGATATGATGGAGCTGACTGAGCCCTACTGGACTGAGACTGGGCTCCTGGAGCTCTTAAATCGCTATTATGCTAAGAATGATGATTATCCAACATACTCAGATAGGAGCACTACTTGTAGAGTAGGAACTAGAACTCCCCTACTTTTTCATAGACCACTTTTAACTATCTCTACTGCTCTATTGTTGACACCCTTCTATAACCAGAAAATCTAAACATCTTATTTTGTCTCTCCCCAAATTTTGACTTTCTCATTCTATCCCTCACGCTAGACACCAACTCCGGACAATACTAAGTCAACTGATGAAACATCAAGACATACTCCTTGACTATCATCCTGCCTTGCCTTAGATTTACATAATCTTTAGCCTTTACTTTCCTTAACTCCTAAGGATATAAGTGATCAAGAAAAGCTCTAGAAAAGACCTCTAATAAGGCGAACTCAACATCAACACCCCTAAGCTACTCCCGCTCTTTATACCACTGATGTGCTACATCTTTTAACTGATAAGCTATAATGTCTACACCTTCCACCTCAGTAACATGCATCATGTAAAAAATCTTTTCTATTTTATATATGAAATACTGAGGATCCTCCTAAACCCTTGTAGCAGTGAAAATGAGCAGACTCAACCTCATAAATTGGTCAACACAACTGGCCTCAGATAATGAAGTAATATAATCCACACGTTAAGTCTAAGAGATAACCAACTAATTCAGAAAATGGATCGATTGATAAAAATCAACATTAGACATGGCAGCCTGAGGATTATGAGGAGGGACAAGTGGAACTGGTGGAGCTCCATTAGGGAAATCAAAAGAAGCGACCCTAGACCGACTCTGAACTCCTAGAGTAGAAAGAGTTTAATTTTCATTGTCCTTAGATGGGATAGGAAGGTTCCCATAGGTATTAGATCTTCTCAGAGTCGTGGTCTCAAAGTCAAATAAATGAAAATGAAAGAGATTCAAGATCTTAGATTCTATAGCTCAAAACAGAACAACAAGTAAAGGAAACGTTCCTAACTGCCTCATAGCCCCTCTCATATAAGTGTAGCACATTACATATCCATAAAAAAAACTCTACTTAACACGATAATGTGGAAACCAAATTAAAAATGAATCTAGGCTCTAATACCAATCTTATATGACCCGAATCAAGGGTTGGTCGTGCCAGGTATATCAAATCCAACAAGGACCAGAGGCCAGCCCAATACCCAAGTTATAAATAACCTTACCCAATATCGGATAAATTTTGAACATATAACAAGATAAGAAAACTAGAAATCAAAGATAATATATAAAATTATAACCAACCAACAACCAAACTAACCCAAGTCCACAGTATTCCAACAAATCATCAACCAAATAGATCATCAATGAAGTTTTGGGACATGCCCCCGACCCTAGCAAAAAATAGTATCCAATAATCTTTGATTCAAAGAAAATATAATCATGAAATGGAGCCTTTTGAAGCATGGAAGCTTACCACTTCAAGTGGACTCTCGATCAATCTTGTGATTATAAAGTAGGAGAAGTAGAAGTATAGCAAAGTCCTGCATTGTGTAGGGATACAACTTACATTGTTGGCTAGTGGTTGGAGTTATAACATGTAACTCAAGGATATGGGATAACATAATGCCATGATAATAGTTCAAATCATACAAAATTCTATGCAAATTATTAAATCCATTTACGCATATATATGTATACCATATATTGGGGTAGTGAATAAGGCTTAACATGAACTTTCAAACATTAGTCTGGATTATGTAGCTCAACCATCATATTAATAGTAGCCAAGGGCTATTTCGGCCTAAATTTTTGCCTCACTGATGGGCTCCAATACATGTTACCCCAAAAACCAAAGAATAATCTCATATATATGCACGTGGGATGTGAACTGTCCAATCATATGCTAAGGTGACTTAAGCACCCAATCTTAAGTGTGAGATGGAGGACTCGACCCTTCAATCATAATAATAGTAATAGAAGAAGGTTGACTAGTTCCCTAAAGCCATAATGACCCCTACACTATCTAACGTGGTTCCCATTATTGATCCCTTTGACCTCGATTTTCATGACTCAGCTACACAACTCTCTTTAAAAGCCTAATTAAAACATTTATAACACATTCCCATTCACTAAACCATGTTTCATATTAAGACATATATTATTGGTATTGTCATACCAACTACACTTGCAAGGTAATAACAACATGCTAAAAGAATTTCTATTAACTTTGGGAGAACAACTCTCTTTAATTAGTAAATAACACCATTGTATTTCAAATACCTCTTTATATCGTGCAACAAGTTCAAGGCTAGTTTAATTCCATAATTTCCCATAATTCTCATAATTAAAAACCAATTCCACATCAAGGGGTTGGGGTCAAACAACTTCAGAAGTCATAAGATTGGGAAATTCATAATTCCTTGGTTTCATCCACAATATGCAAGCACCCACAAGTTCAAAACTGTAATTTGTTTTGGTAATTAAATAGGTTTTATTTAATACCAAAGTGTTCGTAAATATTGCCAGTTATGAGTAGACCTCCTAACTCTCATACAATTATTTCACTACACTAGAGTTACTGATACTAAGACATTTACTTACATTAAGGAAATTAATTACAAAATTCTTCTTCAGTAATTCTAGTGAATGTCCAGGTGCTACAAATCCTCATGGAGGCCTGTTCAGGTGCTGCAAAATCGATTGTCATTGTTTGATTCCACCACCGCTAGTATGGATGAATATCATAATTAAAACATAAGTAATGTATCATAAAACCATGGGAAATATTTAATTGACCATTCATGTTAAAACCCTTAACCATGTGAAAAATAACTATTGTAAATCACATAAATAACCACGTGCTTTTATGAAATAGAGAAATAAAGTTTAAGGGTAGAGTTAGCTGCTTGAATTACAAGGTTTCATAGAGAGAAATCGACTTTTGAGCCCTTAGATAACCAAATTGGTGAAACCCTAGCTTGACTTGCTTGAGAGGATTTAGAGAGAGTAAAGAGAGTGTTTAATCTATTTAAGTGTTGAATTAATGCCCTAAAATGTTTTATGGACATGGGGTCAAAAAGGCTTTAAGCGGGAAATATCCAAAGTGCACCCAATATAAAAGCTGTAAAAGTTTGCCTTTAGTTATGAGACAACCCTTGAATCATAGACACTCCTTATAACTCATCACCAAGAGTTGTAACTAAGGTATTACCACCAAGGAAACATACACTATTACACTTACAACTCAACCAACCAAACCGTAATGAGATCCTACAACTTGCAAGGTCTAGTCGGAGTCAACACATAAACCAAATTGAGACCTACACTTGACATCTTAAGATTACACCTTATGAATCATAATGTATCCTTACGTCTCTTAGTGAGCCATTCGTACTTAGAGAAGACTAATGCCACAAACTTACTGATTTGGTTACTACTTATCCTAATGACTTATTAGGACACCTTGCAACTCATAGGGTCCAGTCATAACAAGGATAGTAAGATTAAAGCTAAAGGTATTTTAAAAGGCCATAATCCAAGGTTTTTAACTGACTTTCTCATTCTTTCAAAATCTCATGACTCCTTTCATAGGAGACACTTTCAAAAATACCCAATCACTTACTTCAAACTCCAATTCCAATTTCATTATATTTTTATAAGACTTCAAGTGACTTTGAGTATTCATTAGTCTTTCTCTAATCACCTTTACCTTCTCTATATCTTGGTGAACCAAGTTAGGTCTAAACAACCTAGTCTCATATACCTCAAACCACCAAATAGGAGACTTGCATCTTCTTATATAAATAGCCTCAAAAGATACAATTTGAATGATATAATGGCAATTATTATTGTATGTGAACTCAATAAAAGGCAAACGATATGACCAAATACCTTTGAAATCAATCACACATGTCCTTTACATATCCCCTAATGTTTGAATAGTCTGTTTCTCTTGCCCATCTATCGGAAGGTGGAAAGCAGTGCTAAGGTTCACCTAAGTACCCAAGTTGTTCTGAATAAAATTCCAGAAATTAGAAGAGAATTGCATACCTCAGTCTAAAATGATGGATGCTAGTGCCATATGCAACTTCATTATCTCCAAAATAAACAACTTAGCTTAATTCTCTATTGGATAATTAGTCCTTACAGGCAAAAAGTGAGCTGACTTAGTCATACTATCCATAATGAACCACATAGAATCATACTAATTGTGAGACTATTGTAGACTCATAATGAAGTCCATATTAATCATCTCCGACTTCCACATTGGCAACTCTATTGATGTGTGAGCATATGCTAATATATTTACAGCTTTTAACTCTAAATAATTGCAAGGTCCTGAGCAACTTTAGTTATTTTTGATTATTTTATGTTTGATTTTGTAGTTTAAGCTGATTTGATAGAGAACCAACAATAATGGATGCAAAAAGGTTGAAAGTTGAAGAAATCTGAAGAAAAGTGTGGCTGATAACATTTGTGATAAGTTCTCAGCCCTGTGATAAGCTATCAGATTGGTCGTCATCAATAGATACAGAATTTGCCTAAAGTGGAAATTGTGATGATATTTTGTGATAAGCCATCAAGAGTCTGATAAGACATCAGGAATGCCGTCAGCCTTAAACAAGAGATGAGTTTTTGCTGAAAGAGTTGATGACATTTTGTTATAGGCCATCAGGATGGTGATAAGGCATCAAGGAAACCGCCAGAAGTAGATAAGACATAAGAATTGGAGCAGGAATATGATGATGTTCTTGATAAGCCATCAAAATCCTAATAAGCCATCATCGTCATCGTTAGTCTTAGAAAGCAAAAGCCAAAAGTGAAGAGAAGCTGACGACATCCGTGATAAGTATTACGGATATCATCATTTGAGAAAAAGCTATAATATTGATTTTGTTTCCATAATTAGGGTAAACTATTTAAAGCTTCATTTTAGGGTTTTCTAGGATTATTCCAGACATTATTCGACACTTTGAGTTTTGACAACATACTCTGATATTTTCTCTCTCTACTCTTAGACTTTAACAACACAACTATTTTGAGAGATTATTATCAATATTTTTGAGATTTTCCTTTGTGATCTAATCTATGATTCACTGGTTATTATTCATCTCTATAAGTTAATCTTTTAAATCATGAATTCAATTATGTGTTTCGTTCATTGCATCATGTGTGGCTAAACTTTCTTAACCTGAATTATAGGATCTAGGGTTAGGTCTTGATGAGGTGCTAAGTATTTAAGATTTAATAGGTGGTAGGATTTCTTGATAATTCTAAAGTTTTAATTAACATCTGTTGGTTACAAATAGGAGACACACCTACTTTGATTTTCTTGAGAAAGAAATCAAAAATAGTCGGAAGCGCATTATCAACAGGGACTTAAAAATACTTTTTATAATAATCAGCATTGTAACAAGGTTGGTTAACCTGAGGTAAAATCCGGGCAGCAAATAGAAATTACCTAGGTCCGAGAGGATTAGAGAATTAAATACTTAAGTAGGTAGAGAGACATTTAAGCATAACATCGATGAAGATAGCTTGTCATCCTACTCACCGTGAGAATCTTGAACCACTTTTAACATCTTTCATGTACCGGAAGTCCTAGTGAACATAATTTTGATTATTTCATAAACTCTTGATTTATAAACACTAAAACTAAAGTGACCAACAATTATTTGTTGATAATAAAAAACTTCTATTTTATCTTTTTGTATCATTTGTTTGAATTTAACTTGTAGCTTTAGTTGCAAACTGGTTTAATTGTCACTCACATTGTTCCCTGTGGATTCGACCCCAAATCCAAAGTTAGGTAAATATATTGATGACGACCGCCTTGCTCTAAATTAACGTGTAACTTGATCTTTATCAAAATGGCACCATTGCCGGGGAGAAATTTGGTGTATTGAGTTGGTTTGGAATTTTAGCCTACTTGCTTGAATTCAAACTTGTAAATATTTGCTTTTAGTTTTCTTTTATTTCTTGTATTAGGCAGATTTTTATTTTTGTTTACTTATTACTATGGTATCATGGAATGAACATGAGATTGGTGGTTGGAAATCTTATCTTGATAACCCAAGACCATATTGTAATGGACCTCACTTTTGACAAGATTGTAGAAATGCTCCCTGGAGAGAGATATGTGCACCATCTCGATCCTACCGGGAGTATGATTGTTCATTATATGGTGGTCAAGATGGACATTGGATTGATTGCCCAAATGTCCCCTCCCTCCGGTATGCTAACCCAAATTCTAGTTCTTTTTATTATTTTGATAGGTCTTATGGTCAAGAATAGGAAGAATGAAGCATCAGAAAGAGTGGCATTAAAGTTATGCTTTAAATAATGTTGGAGTATGTGGACACAATGAATTATATAATATGTGATATACATCAAGACATAAGGGTAAATAACAAGGAAAGATGAATAATAGGGGATATGGATATAGAGGTCAAGCAGTCAAACCACTTTTCCACATTATGTTTAGATGGTATCTTGTCTGTAGAATTATTTAACATAATGGATGAGTGTGAAGATGAGGAGAAAGAATCTGATGTTGATGATGAGCTTTATGTTGAGCAACCCTCGGTGATTTACCAACCAACTGAACTATTTATGAATGAAGATGCCAAAGATATGAAAATGGTGCTAGAGTCAAAAGAAAATAATAAAGCACAATCCTTGTGAAGACTCTAGTCCATTTCGGGGTAAAAATAATAATAGGGATACTACTCAAAAATTGAGAGTTAGTCCTCATTCGAACCACTTTTCAACATTATGATTTCTGGATGTGATGAAAGTCGAATCACCCAAGCAAATGATGAATTTTGAAAATAAGGAAGAAGATTCTTACATTTTGGAGTTTGACCTTCCAAAAGGGTATACTACAACCCCAATCTTGAAGGCCAAGTATCTTAAACATTGATGCCCATTTAGTGGCATTTTAAGATTCTCATCGTTGCTAAATGAGCCCATACAAAAGTTCGATCCAAAATTGGGCAAGCAGTTCAAGTCTTCGAATTGGCGTAGTAGAACATTCCTCATTATGACCTCACATTTGCCCAACACACCTCAAAGATGTATTGATCAAAAGTTGGGTCTAAATTTCAAATCCTCTAAGTGGAGACATAAATAATTATCAACAAGGTATCTTGATGAAGTCTGAGTTGTCAAGATAACTGAGTCGTGCCGCGACACTAAATTAGGCGCTTCTAGGACGGCAAACCAAGGTATTTTGTTGTTTCTATTCATATTATGTGATTGACATCAGATCTTCGCACTCGTGGTGCCATAGGTATATTTCTAACTCTTTTGTTTTGGTTTGATACACTGGGGACATTGCATGGTTTTTAGTTGAGGATGGGGCTACTTGTGGGTGTTGATGTCCTCCGTGGGTTTTTGTTGCCGTGCCTCTTTTACCCAGAGTCTTATTCCTAGTACAGGTGGCATGTTTAGGCGTATTGTATTTTATTTTATGATGTGTTGTGGTTAACTAGGAGAAATATAAGTAATAAGGCAGTTAATATATTTTGTGATTTTTGAGCACCTCTCCAAGTGTCTATTTGTAATAATGTGTGAACTGCATCTAATTGTGACCACAGTGCATCTTTTGGTGGCATTAGTTCGGTAACTTCATAATCAGTGCTAAACTATTGCACAAAATGGATAAGTAGTGATGTGTGATATATTTGTGTGCCATGTATGTATGAGGTCTTACTCAGTTCCCTTGGTATGTGAATCCAGAACTTGCCCGGTTAGTCTTGCCTTGGTTGTAGGATAGGGGTTAGAAGAGGATCATAGGACATTTTGATATTAGCCCACTTTTAGCCTAAATGACCTTCCCTATATACATAATATCCCTTGATCCCTATTTGGAGCCTGAATAGC
>NC_061121.1:171736515-171768828 GCF_002878395.1 Capsicum annuum | reverse complement strand
TTTCACAATGAACCAGTTTTGGCCCTGGCCCTCCTTGGACACTATGAACCTTGACTTACGCAAATAGACTAAGTTGAGAGTGGCTATCATATGGGTGCACGATGTAAAAGTAGTATGAAAAGAGGTAGAATAAGAGAAAAGAATTAAAAATTGAGTGTGGTGCAAAAAGAATAAGAAAAGAAAAAGTTGTATAAAAGATTAGAAAAAGATAATTTGGTTTTTGAAAAGATAGCACCCACCTTGGGCATGTGTGATCAATAAAAGAGAGGAATAGAAAAAGGTTAAGAAGTGAAACCCTAAGAGATTAGCATAGTGTCAAGGAGGTGTAGTCACTTTAAATACCCTTGAATATCATACCAACCCCTAGCCTATATTACAATCCAAGAAAAAGACCTATAGTGATCCTCGTTGACCTTTCTGAAAACCTTGGTACTGACTATAAGGGAAACCGTATGGCATTTGACGTATATTGAGTGAAAATTCATTCTGAGAGTGAGTCTCGTGATTATCCCTAAGTGTATATATGCGATTTCTGACAAATGTGAAAAAGGGATTTCTTTGCTGTGAGGGCACATAGGTTATGTTGCTAGTTGCTAACTTGTTCAGATAATGTGATCTTGGTACACGCATGGTTGCTATTGCTTAATTTATGCCATATCTTGATTCCTGTGTGTTGCAATGTTGTTTTTCAGTAGTATACATAGTTGAGTTTTAATTGATTGACTTGGGAGAAGGTGAGGTTATGTTGGGATGATATAGAAAATTGACTGCCCAACGTAATTTGTATTCTCTTAGTTACATTTTGGTTGCTTGAGGACAAGCAATTGTTTTAAGTTGAGGGTGTTGATGTGTGAGCATATGCTAACACATTTACAGCTTTTAGCTCTAAATAATTGCAAGTTCTTGAACAACTTTAGTTATTTTTTATTAGTTTATGTTTGATTTTGTAGTTTAAGCTGATGTGATAGAGAACCAATAATAATGGAAGAAAAAAGGTTAAAATTTGAAGAAATATGAAGACAAGTGTTGCTGACGACATTTGTGATAAGTTGTCAGCCCTGTGATAAGCTATCAGGTTGGTCGTCATCAGTAGTAGACAGAAAATTGACCTAAAGTTGAATTTGTGACGACATTTTGTGATAAGCCATCAAGAGTATGATAAGTGGTCAGGAATTCCATCAGCCTTAAATAGGAGATGAGTTTCAGCTGAAAGAGTTGATGATATTTTGTGGCATCAAGGAAACAGTCATACGTAGACAGGACATGGGCATTGGAGCAGGAATGTAAAGATGTTCTTGATAAGCCATCAAAATCCTGATAAGCCATCAAAATCCTAATAAGCCATTGTCATCGCCATCAGTCTTAAATAGCAAGATCCAAAAGTGAAGAAGAGCTAACGACATCCATGATAAGTCGTCAGACTCCTGATAAGCTATCACGGATGTCGTCGTCTATTTCAAGAAAAAGTTGTAACCTTGATTTTGTTTCCATAATTAGGGTAAACTATTTAAAGCTTCTTTTTAGGGTTTTCTACAATTATTCAAGACATTATTCGACACTTTGATTTTTGACGGCATACTCTGAAATTTTCTCTCTCTACTCCTAGACTTTAACAACACAACTATTTTGAGCAATTATTATCAGTATTTTTGGGATTTTCCTTTGTGATCTAATCTTTGATTCACTGGTTATTATTCATCTCTGTAAGTTTATCTTTCAAATCATGAATTTAATTATGTGTTTCGTTCATTGCAACATGAGTGTCTAAACTCCCTTAACCTGAATTATGGGATCTAGGGTTAGGTCTTGATGAGGTGCTAAGTATTCAAGATTCAATAGGTGGTAGGATTTCTTTATAATTATGAAGTTTTAATTAACGTCTTTTGGTTACAAATAGTAGACACACCAGCTTTCATTTGCTTGAGAAATAAATCAAATATAGTAGGAAGTGAATTATCGACAAGGACTCGAAAATACTTCGTTTAATAATCAGTGCTGTAACAAGGTTGGTTAACCTGAGGTAAAATCTGGGCAGTAAATAAAAATTCCCTAAGTCCGAGAGGATTAGGGAATTAAACACTTAAGTAAGTCGAGAGACATTTAAGAATAACATCAATGAAGATAGCTTGTTATCCTACTCACCGTGAGAATCTTGAACTACTTTTAACATCTGTCATGTACCGAAAGCCCTAGTGAACATAATTTTGGTTCTTTCATAAACTCTTGATTTACAAACACTGAAACTAAAGTGACCAAAAATTACTTTCTGATCATCAAAAACCCTCATTTTATCTTTTCATATCATTTGTTTTAATTTAACTTGTAGCTTTAGTTTCAAACTGGTTTAATCGCCACTCACATTGTTCCATGTGGATTTGACCTCAACTCCAAAGTTGGGTAAACATATTGATGACGACCGTCTTGCACTAAATTGACGTGTAAGTTGAGTGTTATCATCTATCTCTTGGGACATGCCACTAGGCCTTAAATACTTAACCTTGACTTGCTGTCAAACTTTATATTTAGCCATAAAGTTTAATACATCTCTTTTTATACTAGCCCAAAGTTCACCATATCTCTCTTCATATTATTTGACCAATGTATTTCCTTAAAGTCATGATATATTTTTTTCAAACACGGATAAAGCGTATAACTATACTCATGAGCCTCAGTCAAAATCCATACCCACAGCCTATCAATATCTGGAACACAAAATATTTCTTGGTACCTCAAGATATTATCTCCCTCATTCTAAAAACCCATAACGTTTTGTTGACCTATATCATCCTTGATTTGCATAAGTACAAGAACTATAACCTATTTCTCCTTCACCTCAGCACAAAAAGAAGACTTAGCCACTTCCTAAATAATCACCCCCTCATTCTTGGAGTCTAAAAAACAAACTCCCAAATTGACCAGCCTGTGAATATCCTTCACCAACCCTCTTTTCTCCTCTTCAATGTTAGATAAAATCTAAATAGATATCCTCCTACGAGCATCAGAAATAACCTTAGCTTTACCTGCATGGTAATGTAATCTCATGTCATAATCCTTAAGACATTCAAACAACCGCCTCTATTACCCCCTAGATTTTTTGTTAGTATTATCCTTTTTATGAATTAAATAATGTTTGCTACTGTACTAATTTCATTCACATGAGTTCTACTTAAGATTTAATTCCTTCTGTGTAAACACATACTCCAATTTCTAATGATCTAATAAATATCCACATGCACCCTATACAGATAATGGCACCAAATCTTCAAAGCAAAAATGATAGCCACCTACTTTAGATCATGAGTCTGATAAGTCCTCTTATGTACCTTCAGTTGCTAGGAATAATAATCTATTTTCTTTACATGTTATATAAAAATACAACCTAGTCCTATATGAGATGTATCACAATACATAACAAAACCGTCAGTACCCTTGGGTAGAGTCAAAACATGTGAAGAAGTCAACTTATCCTTCAAATTCTCAAAACTACCCTCACAAGAATTGGAACACAAAAATGTAACCTTTTTTGGGTCAACCTTGCTAGCGGTGAAGCAATAGAAGAGAAATATTCCATAAACCTTCAGTAATACCCAACCAAGTCGTAGAAGCTCTAAATATGTGTTTGAGTTATGGGTTGTAATTACCCTTTAGGTCATTGTTAGGGATTTCACATAGCTAAAATAAGTTATTTACCACTTTCTAGGATTGACAGTTTCATTAACAGGTAGTTCATTTGGTTTTTAGAGCCAATTACTTATGTAGAAGTCTTTGATGGTTCCAAATGACCAAAAGCAAAATTTATAGTAAAATGATATCCTATGTTAATTATTTCTACTTTAACAACTCTGTAATATCTATTTTAGGCTATGTATACCTTTGGTTCAGGTTCCAATGCACCCGAGCTCATTTCAACCTATTAGTTAGAAAGTTGGAAAAATCAATAATTTAGGTGTGGGACCCAAATTTTATTGAAACAACCTCAGATGGAAAATCCAAATCCACCATTGCATCTAGAACATTGACTTTAGTAGGGTTACATAGTTCATTTATGAAAATTGGATTTTGAATGAATCCCAAGGAATTGTTGAAAACTTAGTTTCCACATTTGTTGGTTCTGGGTGTTTGTGTGATTGCCCCAAAGACATCGTGATCTCCCCATTATAATTGACATAGGGTTATTGAAATTTTCCTAGTGTGATGTCCCACACTGGACTGTGATAGCAACATCTCCATACTTGGTATGCATATAAAATGACCCAATAGGTTGCGTTTTTGTCAATTTTTTTCAAAACCTAGAAACACTAGAAAGGTGAAATTTCTCTAAATTGAGTATTTGGGATGACTTGGGAGCTTTATTAAAAACTTTTAATGAGAATATCTTTGGATTTACGGTAAGAATCCTTCAAATCCATGCTTGAATTTTTAGAATTTTTGACCAAAATCCCAAATAGCTTGAGGGTTTGATTTTGGCCCCAAATTAGCTTGGTTTTCACCCATTTATCAAGGGTTATGGTTCCTTGATCATGTGTGAATGTTGCGTTGACCTAGAAAACATGATTTCTCTAGGTGGAACCCACTTGGGGTTTTGATGTAAGTTTTGGTCCCAAAGCATAATGGTGTAGTATGGGTATTATTATTCTCATATTGATGAGTAGATTATGATTTTAATAGTGTAATGGAATTTTTGTGATTGTTTAATGAAGAATATATTTTGGTGAATGATGTAAGGATTTATGTTTCGGCTTTCAGGTAGGCTTCGGTCTACTCTTCTCCATAAGATGATGTGTGCTATACATTGTGTATGAGTGTGAATGTTATGTTTGATTATGGGTAGAATTACTAAATCTTGATTATTGAAGTTTGGGGATTAGATGGGGTTTTAACCCTTAAGTTTAAATGCTTAGTAATCTTTTTGAATCCTATTTTACTTTCCATAGATTGAGCTAATTTATAGAATGAATTTTATATAATGCTTGATTTGGGATATGGCTTTTGCATTGGAAGTATAGTTAGTATATTTAACCTTATTTTTCCTATTGTGGTGATCCTGAAACTGTAATTTAGGTGGAGTTAACTTAAATGCCCATGTTTCTAGATGAAGTTCCTATCTTAGGAATGGTTAGGACTTACTTAACATAAATAAGTTAAACTTCATACCTTAGCCTAGTTTAGGCTATGATTATTAAAATATAGAAATTGAGTATTAGAAGTGGGTTCTTCTGACCTACTTAAGTTTACTTTGGTACTTGATGAGCCACGACATATTTTTCCCTGATAATTATTAATGGTTTAAGGCTATGATATTCATATTAGATATGATATTTGTCCTATAGAGATGTTACTTCCTCTTAGATGTGGTCTTTCTCCTATAGGCATGTTACTTAATTTTATATCTGATATTGGGCCTATAGAGATATTACTTCCTCTTAGATATAATATTGGGCCTCTAGAGATGTTACATCCACTATGATATGATGTTGGGCCTATAGAAATATTACTTTCTCTTAGATATGATATTGGGCCTTTAAAGATATTACTTCCTTTTAGATATGATATTGGGCCGATAGAGATATTACTTCCTCTTAGATATGATGTTGGGCATATAGAGATGTTACTTTCCCTTAGATATGATGTTAGGCCTATAGAGATTTTGCTTCTTCTGTAGAGATACTATTTGACCTTTAGGGATGTTATTCCTCTTAGATATCATAAATAGACTACAGAGATGATATTCCTCATAGTCATAATATGTCACCTATAGATATAAGATGTCTTATAGATGTGACGTTCCTTATAGTTGTGAGTTAGACCTTATATATTTGAGGTGCTTCCTAGATGTGAGATGCTTATTGTTAGTATTCCTCCTAGACGTGAGACGCCCTACATATTTGAGACACTCCTAGATTTGAGATGCTTATTGATAGTATGCCTCCTAGATATGAGATGCCTCCTAGAGATGTTTATTGATAGCATACCTCTTAGATATGGGATGCCTTGTATATTTTAGATGCCTCCTATATGTGAGATGTTTATTTATTGTATGCCTCCGAGATGTGAGATGCCTTATATATTCTAGATACTTTCTATATGTGAGACAATTATTGTTATGTAGTGCCTCCTATTGAGAGATGATCCTAATATGCTTATGGATTATTAGATATGGTATGTCTTATAGTTATGTTATGACTTATTGATATGAAATAACTTATAGAAGTGTTTATTTATATGGGCTCTGGATGCATATATGGGCTGAAGGTTGTGATTATGAAGTGTAATTATTTTGGACACACTATTGGGCCAAAGGCCATGTTATAATATGTGTTAACTATTTAGGAAGTATTTATCCTTGTGTAGTATGTGAATGTAGTTTATGCATATATTAATGCTTATGGTTATATTTTGTCCATACTGGTGGTAGCATACATAGATGTGGTATATTCATGATGCATAGATATAGAATATTCATGATGCATAGATATAGTATATTCATGATGCACAGACAGGATATATTCATGATGCATAGATGTGGTATATTCATGATGCATATCTATGGTATATTTATGATTCTTAGAGGTGGTACGCTCTTGGTCATTAAATCAGTAAGTAATGCGACACTAAAAAAAATATAAACTTATTATTGTTTTTCCTAAATAAGAATTAAAGGCCACTCACTACCTTAAAATCAATTTCTTCATAATACTAAATGCCCGTCTTAATGAATAACCTATAAGTAAAAGAGATTAATAATTAAGTTCTAAAGACTTGATTGAGACAAATTATGGTCTAGGATTTTATATTACTAATTACTCCTGTCATGAGAGGTTCTGACCATTTCTACATTTTTATAATGATTTAGTACCAAAGTTCACTTCAGGAGACATACTAATAGATTTACACCTTTTTATCCATCGCTTAAATCTGTGCACCTACTATATGTTGAAATATATATCTCTTTAGTATAGTATAGAGAAAGTTGTTGTATTGATGATATAGATTCCATGTAAAACCCGATGGTATTTATAATTTCATGTTATGCATATATATTTATTGATAATGTGAAATTGAGGATGAACGATGACTTATGGAAATATACTCTACCTTGCTTCTCTTTTTATATTTATTTACTTTAGCCCTCGTGGGGCTCACTCTCTATTGTTGACATTGATTTTGATATTATGAAGATATTCAGAAAGGTAGAAAGATATTAAGATGATGCAATAACATTCGAAAATACTGATGGATATTATGATAATGTGAAAATACCCGACAAGGTCAGAGAATATTATAATGATTTGATGATACCCAACATAGTTGTAGGATTGTTTTGATGATGCATTGATACCTGGCAAACCCAAAGGATAATTATATTGATATTCCTATGTACACTTCTACCTGGTCGAGTTCATCTAGCCTTATGTATGCTAATAATATATATTTTCCCGACAAGGCCATATGATGATTATAATGATGATGTTTATGCTGATGATGATGGTTATGATGATGATAATTAAGACAACGATGGTTATGATGATGATGGTTATAGTGGTGAGCATTGAGATAATGAGATTATGATATTGATTATACACTTTGCATGCGCATTTCCCATCACCAGTGTGCACCTATATCTATCAGGTTAAATAGGAAGGTTGTATAAAACTTGTGATAATTATGTTTTATGGTGTGCTGTATGCTGATTAAACTTTCTGAGCCTGGGGCGGTGGTGGTATGCATAGGCTTTGCTAGGTATTTAGTTGTCAAAAATAGTTGGTTACTCGCATTGTTATTAACATTGTTATTATCTTTGTTATAGTTTATGTTATGACCATTGTTATGGCTAGTTTTTGATAGATTTCTCATTAACTCAGTATCGAGACGTGAGGTATGATTCTGACCTCTTTATCTTATGATTATATTATTCTACATGACTGTCTGATGACTCCTTTTATGGATTAGAGCCCTGAGTATTCTAGCACTAGCTCCTTCTATGATTGTGAGGACTTAAATATCTAGTTTGATGAATTGGGTTGTACTTTTAGTGTACCTCAGTTATATACTTATATATATATATATATATATATGCATACCTAGCTATATATAGCTATGGCATTACTATATATACCTTCTTTTCATTGATTCAGATTGTATATTTGTTCCTTAACCTTGTATACTTATCTCTCTCTCTCTCTCTCTCTCTCTCTCTCTCTCTATATATATATATATATATATATATATATTTCTTTCCTATTTTCATTGTATATTTAATAGTGATATACGGTACAGTGTTGAGATTCCTATGTATGGCTAGAATAAGCTAGTGCATCTTTACTATTTCCTTAGCCTTAATATGTTATGTCTATTGGACAAGAATTGGATAGGTCATCATTAATATCTTATTAGATGTCATATATGGTTGTTAGATATTTAGGTGTAGTTTTCCATTCTATTCATAATTAAATACATCTTCTTTATCTTTGGAGCTTAGTTGACAATTGCCTAATGAGTACTATTTGTTTGTTAATCATACTACACTTCTACAACTTGTAGATCATAGTATGGGTTATCATCATTTATGTGTGAGTCTTGAGGATCCACCATGGTTCAAAGACTTCATGTGAGATCCTTACATTCAGTGTATTGTATATCTCTCTCTTATGTATTAGACTAGTCTCTATATTGTATTAAGAGATGAGTTATATACGTGTATTCATTTGTACTTTACTTTGTATTCCTATATTATTAGTAGATCTTGTACTGATACAATCATGTCTTGGGATTATATTGTTTAATTAATCTTGTATTTTAGATATTTTGCATTCTTTCATTTATCCATTTGTGCAGTTTGTTACTAGCAATTTGGGACTACAAGTTTGGCTTTCCTACTAGTGGGTTATAGTGGGTGCCATCATAACCTGAGAAATTAGGTCTTAACAAATTTGTAATATAGCCTAGGCTTCAATGATGTTAGTACAAGAGCTAAGTGTATATTAGAGTCTTGCAGATCAGTGTGGAGACATTTGTAACCTATGTTTGGGAGGCTACAATGACATTCTTAGAAAATTCATTTCTTGACTCCTTTTTGTGTGTCCGCATTGCTATGAACCTTAAACATATTTTTTTGAATCTATTCTATCTCTAAATGGGTGACGTGAGATGATTAATAGATGCGAATAAAACTTCAACACTTGTTTTCAAAACTTCAGCATAACATAAAATTAGAGATATTAGAGATGGATATCAAAGAACTTTAATGTCAACCAAAGAATTAAGGGTCAGCTTAGGCTCTAGTAAAGCTCATGACTATTTCAGCCTTCAAAGTTTAACATTGATTATTCGAGTCATGTTGCAGATCTCTCTCATCCATGGATAACATTCGATTCTTCAAGCAGTTCTAAGACCAGAGTTTGGTCTATTGGTGTTCATTGGGTTTCTTTACTAGTTTATGAGTACGATATTTGACTTCTTGAGTAAGCCAAGCATTTTTCTATGCTATATCATTTTAATTAAGGCATGGTGTGTGGACCTAATAGAGGATTAGCATTTCCACCATATTTGGTGTTGGAGCACTTAATAGCTACTATTTCTTCCTTCTCTTAGGTTATTGGTCGTGAGAGGGCCATACAGAGTGCATGTATTAGGCATATTGAGGTGGCGGCAAGAGGCCATGCCCTTTGTATTGTGCTATTGGTATTTTAACTAGGCATATGGATCCTTCCGGTAGAGGTCAATTTCATTTGTAGCATATCGTCTCTATGCAAGTATTATTTTAGACTATAAGTGGTTTTCAGATTAGTCATGAGGATCATAAGTGGGAAGAGTCCCCATTATACTTTGCGAATTTTATTGTATGGGTCTTCAGGCCATGATGACCATTCTAGATTATAAGGGTCAGTATCTCACAATATTCTAGATTCTTTTTGTGGCTGTGTCATGATAGGACACTATCTCAGAGAGTGCCACAGATATGAGTTAGTTGATCAAATAGAGTTAGCCTGTATTCTCCACTAACCTAGAGTTCTTGAGACATGCTATGGTTGCACAAAGGATGATCATTGGTAATGTAATGTGCTCTTAGCGTTAGTTGGATATCCATTTGGGATCAATTTGTGTTCTCGCCATGTTGGTGCTTAAAGAGTTGCTACGACTATAGAGAGCTAGGCTATTGATTTAGAGATTGTCCCCAATATAGGATTGGTAGTCTTTAAGCTTATTTAGATCATCCTCATGATTAATATAAAATATTCAGTTAGAGATAATGTGCTTGTCCCCTAGGTTGATGATTCAAAAGGATGGTTCGAGTTCAGACCCGTTAGGATTTATTCTCTTTTATATCTGCCAAATATGTGATTGCAGATTTCACCATTATTAGTGTGCTTTTATTTCCCCAAATTTACTTTTGTATTCTATGTATTAGGGTCTTTGTACCTACTGATGATTATGTGTCTTGATGAGTTCATATTGGTTATTTTGTGCCTTGTTATAGAGTTCATAATTGTATGACTACCGAAACACCTAGGCTTTGGACTAATAGAAAAGTTCCCTTAACTGAAGCTTTTGGATTTGGTACGACTCAGGGTACTGGTCGTACCCTTTTATATAACTTAGTGACCCTCTCTTGTATTCTAGGCAGTATGGTAGAGGTTCACACTATTAAAGGTACAACTTATCCTCCCCATGGTCGTATGTTAGTGTATGAGTCATACCAAGCTAAGTCATATAATGTTCGGCACTTCACCTAGTTGACACTCTTTTGTGTATGGTTTATGGGTATGATTTAGGGTACTATTCGTACCCTTAGGTATGGGTCAAGGGTGTGTGGTCATACCTTTGTCAGTATAGGGTTCCTTGGTCAGTTCTAGGGTATGAGTTAGGGTACCATTGGTAGTCTAGGGTATGGTTGAGCTAATGAGTCATACCCACCTGGGAAGTCACTTTTCAGTTTTTAAGCCAACAACTTTCTAGATATTCCCAACCCTAAATCCCCTCACCATATAAGGTATTGTGTCATCCTAAACATTAATTTTTATGGATCAAACAGTCCAAAACACTCTCAAAACTTCTTAAAACAAGATTGGAGGCAAGGGTTCCAAGGGGTGTTCATCTAGAGGCAATGAGGAGTCAAGTTTCTTCATGGATCATCTTATTTAAGGCATGTGATTCTTTCCCTTTTTATTAACTCAAAAACAAAGTATTTTAAATATGGCTTAAGATTTGTAATTAATGATTTTGAAAACAAATGATAAGGGTTTTGTTTTCTAATGATGAGTAATGTTTGATCTTTCTTTGACTTGTATTTTTACATGATAGTGGTGGTGATTTGCACATGTGGGTGCTAGTTGTTTATGGTTTAACAAATGGGTCTTGAGAAACCCTAATAATGATGATTCCTAATTTGATTTTGGCATTGGTAAAGGCATGCCCGCAAGGTATTTATGACAATATCTAAGAGAAATGTCTAGTCATATGTTGATAATGTTTTGAACTAGGGTAATGACCTAATAAGTGTGAATGATTTCTAAATGCTATTGAAAAAGCATTGTTAGCCATATAATTAGTAAATGTATGACCTTTTTGGTTTGATGGCAAAAATGGGGTTAAAGTCCATAAATATTAAATTAAAGTGTGTAGAACTAAAGTGTTGTATAAAATTGCTAATAAGGAATGAATGGTTTTTATGGATCTTGGTGAACATAAATTAAATTTAATAATGAATTGAATTAAGGCATTCTTTCATTAAAGTGTTTGTTTTATAAATGGTCCCATGAAGACCTCGTGGACATATATTGTAATGAATTGGTTTAATGGGCTAGAGTCCCTAAGTGTGAAAGTAAGTGAATTTTGGTGTATGGACAAAGGGATATAGTTCCAATGTCGACTAATGATAGTCGCAATGGCTTATGGTTAAAGTCCCTTGCCTACTAAAGTGGCTTGTGGCTCGATTCCTTTTGTTAATAAAGTGGATTGTTGTTAGAGTCCCTAGCTTAATGAAATTTCTTAAAGTTAGAGTCCCTTGCATAAATATGCCAGCTTGTGGTTAGAGTCCCTTTCCTAGGGAAATGGCTTGCGGTTAAAGTCCCTTGCCTAATTAAAATGTATGTGATTAAATTCCCTTATCGGAATCCTCCACTTCATGACTCATGATTAAATGCATCAAGGATTCTTGCTAAGTCTTATTTCCTTTGGCACGTTTATATATCTACATGCATACCCATGAATATGAATGTTGTTGAATATGATTATTTGACTTGATTTTGAATGATGACTTTATTTTATCCTTATCCTTGAGTTACATGTTGGTGTTCCAATTGCCCACCATCTCCGAACGCTATGTCCCCACGTGACATAGGGGCCAAAGCTTCTTTTTCTGTTCCTGTGCAGTGACTAGGTGATATAAGTGGATCATATATTTACTTGAAGTTTTGAACCTCCCTACATCAGAGGGCATACATTTTATAGTCTCTTATCTTTGGTCATAGACTTATTTAGTTTTGGTTTGGATATTGTCGGGGGTTTTTCCTGACAAATTTAGACATTGGAATTATAGAGGCTTGTGGATGATTGTGAACTTGGGTATGTTAGTTAGTATATTGATGTAAATAAAATGTTTAGACATTGTCTAAGTTATGATTACTAGTTTTGTTTTGCTATCTTGATATACAATTAGAGTCCCTACGACGCTTGTGGATTGATGTGATAGTTAGGTTGGGTTGACAAGCGATCTTTGGCTTATGTTGGTCCCGAGATGCCCATACGACATAGCCCAGTTTTGGGTCATGTCAAGTTGGTATCATATTACTAGGTTCATGGTTAGTTTAGTGTCCACAAATCTATGCCAAGTAGAGTCTCTTTTATGGGTATGAAGCGCGCCACACTTATAAGAGAGGGGATAGGATACATCTAGGAATATTTTCCTTTCTTTTTTTTTCAATCTCGAGATATAGAGTCTAAGGTCTTGGATTACTTAGCTTTCTATTTTATTATCATTCAGATTATGATTCCAAGGAGATCTGATGCGAGGGAAATCACCTCAGCCCTAATTGAGGGTCCTATGGATAGAGCTCGTCTAATTTCTAAGGTCCAGACCTGTGCTAGGGCTTCGACACTTGACTACCCTCATAGGGTTCCACCTAATCCCACTAACCTTTTTTATGAGAGTGTCAATCCTACTCAGTCAACACAAGGGGAAGCTACTAATTGTGAGTTTCATCGCTACATTAACCTCTTTACTAAATTGGCAGCTTCTCCATAATAGCGTGGTTCTCTAGTTATTGTCTTTTTTGAGGCCTCCGAAGTTGGACAATTCATAAGGTTGCACCCTCCTAAGTTTAAGGGTATGAAGGCGGAGGAGGATCTGCAAAGTTTCATTGATGAAATAGAGAAGATCTTCCAGATCATGTATGCTTCAGAGGTTGAGCCTGTTGAGTTTGCTTCTTACCAACTGAAACATATAACATACCAATGGTACAAAGGGTGGGAATTGTGTAGAGAAGTGGATGCTAGATCTGCCTTTTGGGAAGATTGTCCTGAGGCCTTCTTGGCCTTTTTCTTTCCACAAGAGGTGAGAGAAGCAAAAGTGGAAGAGTTGGTGAACTTCAAGAAAAAGAGGATGTCTGTCAAGGAGTATGCCTTGAAATTCCATCTGTTGTCTAGGTATGCTCCTGAGATGGTTTCTATAAAGAGGGCTAGAATGCGTAATTTTGTTTTGTGATTGTCCAGTAGTGCTTGAGAGCATGGTGGTTTTGTTGATCAAATACATGGACATCCCTCGATTGGTCATGTATATGCAACAAGTTGAGGAAGAGAAAAAGAAAAAGGTTGAATTTGGTGAAAGGGAAGCGAAGAAATTTAGTTATTTTGAGCAAAGTAGTAGAGATGGTGGTAAGTGGACAAAGAAGAAGTGGGGACATTTAGGTTCTTTCTCCTCGGCTAGTCTTCTTATCCCAAAACTATAGGGTGATCATCTATCTTATTTTGGTAGTGGGTTCCAGGAATCGGGTTCACAATCATAGATTGGTGGGGCTCAATCTGCTCCATCCTACCCACATTGTAGATTTTATGGTTAGCCTCATCGTGGGTACCACAAGAAAGGGTGGAACAGATATTATAGATGAATTTAGATTGGGCACATACATCGAGAGTGCTCTTTTCTAGTAGCTTCTTGGGCCTACAAGGTCCCTATTTCTACTTCATCCACTCTTGCATCAAAGGGTGTTCTTTCTGCTTCTACCTCTATTTTTAGCACCGGCGTTGGCCGAAATCATCTGTATGCACTTGCTACTTTCCACGATTCTGAGGCATCTTCTAATTTTCTCACGAGTATTTTGAAACTTTTCTCTTATGATATGTACAGTTTGCTTTATCCAAGGTCTACTCTTTCTTATGTGACACCGTTTGTTCTGTGCATCTTTGTTTTGGTCCCGAGAGTCTGTCAATTGTTTTTTTGCTTTTTCTACCCTAATAGGAGACAATGTTGTTGTTAATAGGGTCTATAGGGTGTGTGTGGTATCTGTTAGTGGTAGAGAAACTCCTGTAGACTTAATAGAGTTGGGCATGGTTGATTTTGATGTTATTCTAAGGATGGATTGGTTGATTCATGTTATGCTTCATTAGATAGTCGAACCTGTAGTGCTATAATTAAATTCCCTAATGAGCCGGTCATTGTATGGGAAAGGGGTTCCTTAGTACCTTAGGGGAGATTTATTTAGTATCTTAAAGCCCAAACATTGATCTCAAAGGGGCGTTTGTATCTTTTGGTCTAAATTAAAGATTCTAACTCGGAAGGTCCTTCTCTAGAATCTGTTCCTGTGGTTAATGGGTTTCCTTACATTTTACCCAATGACCTTCATGGTATTACTACCAATTGGGAAATTGATTTTGAGATTGATCTTGTTTCGAGCATTGATAATTCTTAACATACAAGCCAATTTATGTATAACACTGTCGTTGTCAATATATTTACCCAACTAAAAGTTGAGGTCGAATCCATGAGGAACAATTGAGTAAATTCAAAAAGATATTGCTCACTAAGTTCAAACCTATGGTACAAGATGGTTTGGGCGTTTCAATGTTTTCTAATGTGATGGTTATTCTTGGGCTTCTAAGGAACAAATTTGAGACAAAGAAAAATTAGAGTGTAATAAATTAGGCACGGATCTTAGTATTCCTCTATTCTAGGGGCAAGTTATACATGGGAACGTGATAATTTGATGCAAAATCTAATCATGATGATGTGGTATACTAGGTTGAAAGTCCTTGAGGATTGTTTATCAACAAAATATATAAGATATCACTCATTGACCTTGTCGAGTTCATAAAGAATGAGACAATTAAAGCCAGCAAACACTTTGATTAGGTATCCCTTTTTCTAGGATGATACTATGATATAGTCAACCTCTTAATCACCCTTATGTCTAATATAGTGAGAATTAGCAAACAATGACCATAAATTGTCTACTATTGCGTTTGTTCCCACATCCATTTTTAAAGGATGGTGTGGGTTCCAAAAGTTCACCTAAACCCCTATTTCAAGGATGATTTTAGGTTTCCAGAGCTTGGGATTTTCACCCATCAAACCCATTTGGGTATTTTTGGTTTTCACCCACAAATCCCATCCAATTTAATCAAGCAATAGTCGAACCCATCATCAACAAATGAGAATATACACAAATACATCACAACCCACACACAATTTCACCCTATTCTATTATAACCCCAAAGAGGTAGATCTAACACATAATAAGGATAAAGAACACAAATATACCAAAATGTTCAACAAAGTTATTCATAAGAAAAATAAAGAGAGGACAAGCCACACTTTAGATTCAAATGAATCTTCAATAGACAAAGCCAAATATACATATAAGAGTTCCTCTAATAAAATCTTGCCTCAAATTTGACTAAATTTAAAATCCAAGGTCAAAGAAATTACCAAAACCCTAAAATAAGGATGGGTTGTAGACTTATGGAAAGATGACGATGAGATATGAATGGGTTTTGAGACTTAAATAGGATTTTAAGGTTTGGGGGTAAAAAGACATGATTGCCCTTAGGAATAATCACATTACAACGTGATCATATCAGCATGTGCTCGATCACGACAACTGCGAATGCATTAATATCACTGTAATTGCAGTCCTTTGACCTGACTTTACTGGCCACAATCACGACTCTCAGACCGTAATTATGTTAATTGAGACCGTGTCTCCAAGTCTACTATTTGCTTTTCTTCTCTCCATTCTTGACCCTTTTCAGCTTGTATCTACATTTTTCCTTCTCATAACCTGTATGCTTTCAAAATGATAAAAATAGTGCATTTAATAGCAAAATGGTCTCATTTAGACATTTAAAATATAATAGTGTGCATGGAAGTGGATAACAAATAAGTGGTAAATTCACCACTCATCAATACCCCCAAGTTAAAGCTTTGCTTGTCCTCAAGCAATGCTACTTCTTATCGTGAGACAATTGCACCTATATGCCCAAATTATATTACCCAATGATCACACTGACTTCAACTTTATTACTACCACCAAAAGCTCTTCGGACAAGGGCAAAGCTATTCTCATGACACCCCTCAACATAAAATGCTATTTTCAAGGGTGCAAAAGACTTCAAAGAGAAATAATGCAACAATAACCTATACTCTAGAAATGTATTCTCTTTGACCTCTACTACATTACACCATTTTGCCTCATTTTTCATGAGATGACAAAGTCATCCACCTATACTTGTTTTCCTGCCTCCTCACAAAAAGGAAAATTCCACACATCAAGTTATCAAATATGGAACAAGGAATTTAAGCAAAAATACTCTCTCTCTCTCTCTCTCTCTCTCTCTCTCTCTCAATAACTCTCGATGCTAACAAGTACCATGCCATAGAATTGCCCCTATGTTGAATTGTCACAACCATTAATGAACTTGGTTGGAGATCTCAAAAGGATTTTTGAGCTTGTAATGTAGGTAACCGGTAGGGTAGGATATTGTTAGGGAACAAAGTGACTATACCCTCCTTGAACATCTACAGTATACTTTTTCATTCAACTTTTGACCCTGGGGCACTTCTTTTGTTTTCACTCTTTAATCAAATGTCTAGTTTTACTTCCTTGATTCACCCATCTTTTTGAAAGCATCTTCTTTTCACTACTTTTCTTTATGCATTTTATGCTTTTCTTTCCATTCTTGGGTACCTTCTTTTTCCTCTTTATTTTTTCTCAAAATTTAGCTCTTAGGAACTAACTTACATTCACGTGGCCCGAAGTTACCTCTTCCAATATTCACCACCCCCAACTTATGTTTTTAGCCTCAAGTTGCATTTTCAAGTCCAAGGAGGATAGAGTTCAAAAAGGGGAAAAGAATTGAAAGTCAACGGCTATAAATGTATTTGCCAAAGAAAGGTCTAAAGGCTCAAGGTGGGTAACTAATGGGTAAATCTATTTACAGGTAGTCTTTTTAGGCTAAAGTGGACTTCCAATGTCGCAAAGATGGCCTATGATCATCTCCCCAACCAAGTACAATCAAAACTACCCTTGAGAGACTAATTGGTTGAGTTCTAGATGGTACAAGTACACATGAGATTTACAAAAATAAGCTTACCACACATGATATGTGAATTTGACCAAGAGGCTCAATTGATCCTACCACTAGATAAAAAATAGAGTATCTACCAATTTTCACAAGCCAAAGTTTGGAGTCACAAAAAGAGAAAGAATTGTTACAATGTCTCTCACATCAATGAACTTAATTTTTGAAAATTTTTGGATGGAGGGGGGTGATTGCCTCACATTTGAACTATACACAATTTTATAACCATGGAAACAACCCAAGCCTTCGTCTTATATTTTGGATTAATATGTGTAAACCAACCATATGGCTACTGAGAATTTGCCAATGGTCTGAGTGTAATCCCAAAATCCAAAATGCCATAGGTACTCAGACTTCCATTGCATTTGTTACCTTGATGCCATGGGTATTCAGACTTCCCTTGCATCTATGGCTAAAGACCTAATCACGATAAGTTTCCCTAAATAATGATGTCACTCAATCTATTATAGGGAAAGGTTCGAGCAATATCATTATTAAAAGAAATAGAAAGCAAAAAATAAAATCAATCAATTCACAAAATTTCCATTCTTTATGTTAACTAATTTCAAGTATTGCAAGCCAAATTGTACTCACACAATGCTAGGTCCACCCACATCTAATAAAAAGACTTGTAGTGACCTAACTACATAATAAAAATGCATAAGGAGGGTGAAAGGGCTCCCTAAAACCGTATTGATAACCATGTCAAAAGTTGGGAATACTGGTACAATCGCGGTATTGCGATCGCGGTAACTAAGGCTATTTTCTCCTCTGTTTTGCCTTATTTTTCTGCATGGATGCTACGTTTATAAGCTTCGGTTACCCCTGTTTTTGGCCTCCAGCCTATCCAAACAAACTACAAAACATCAAAATTATGTGACTTATTTTTAAGTGTATGGAGCAAACATTAAAATGATGGGTTGCCTCCCATCAAACAGCTTATTTATTGTTATGGCCAGACTTTCCTCATCTTTCATTTATGTCTCCACTTGAAAGACTTAAATCTTTTCCCCAACTATTTATTAAGACATCTCTGAGGTACTTTGGGAAAATGGAAAGGCTCAATGATACATGTTCTATAGCGCCACTTTGAAGACTTGAACCTTTTACCCAACTTCACATCAAATTTCCGAGTCAGATTCTTTGGTAAAGGTGTGATCATCAATAGGCCACTTGTTGTACATCATCAATTTAGCTCCTTCGCCTTAGATGGTAGAGTTCGAATGCACTCTTTTGGAATGTCAAATTCTAAAATGTATGGATGGTTCTCTTTTTCCCCAAAATCTATCATTGGCTTAGGTTGATGAACTCTCATTACATCCACTAAGAATAACATTGAAAAATATTTTGAATGAAGCCTGTACCTTAACTTTAGAATTACATCCCTATTAACATCCTCACCTCGAGATAGACTAGATCCTTCATAAAGGATTTGCCTGGCTTTTTCTTTCGACTATAGTACCATTTCATCAATCTCAGCATTATCTCTCATGTTTGGTTTGGTTGGTTGGAAAATCATTGAGGATTCATCAACATTGAGCTTATTTGGAAGAGTGGTCATACCTATGGTATTTAAAATTTTTTTCTCCATACCTATTTCCTCTATTCTTTTGATTTTATTTTTATATGCCCCATATCTTGATGCATGAGATCTATGTTATCCCCCATTGTTACCACCTGATCCAAGATATATTGAACAATTTCTTCAAGAGTATTATATCTGATATATTTTTCTTCCTTTCTCTCCTCATTGACTTATCAAACTCGTAAGAAAAACTAGAATCTGGGTTAGTATAATGAGGGGAAGTGTCATTAGGACAATTGTTCCAATGTCAGTATCAACCACCATATAAGTAATAATCATACTCCCACAAGAATGGAGATAGTTCATCTCTTTGTGAGGACAACATCTACAAGTTTTCTAGAAGTGGGGTACACCACAATATGGACATGGATTATGAAGAAAAGATTTCCAACCATCAAACTCATATTCATTCCAAGATGCCATAGTAAAAAATAAACAAAACTGAAAAAAACTACCTAACTCAAGAATCAAAAGAAAATAACAAACAAATATTTACAAGTTTGAACCAGAGGAAGTAAGCTAAAATTCAAAACTAACTCAATACACCAAATTGTTCCCCAGCAACAACACCATTTTTTATAACACTTAACTTACAAATCAATTTAAGTGCAAGGCGGTCATCGTCAATATATTTACCCAACTTAGGGTTTGCATCGAATCCAAACCTATGGTACAATATGGTTTGGGGAGTTCAATGTTTTCCAAATGTGACATTAGTTCTTGGGCTTCTAAGGAACTAATTCGAGATAAAGAATAATTAGTGTGTAATTAATTAGGTACAGATCATGGTATTACCCTATCATAGGGGAAAGTTATATATGGGAACATGATAATTTTGTGAAAAATCTAATTGTGATGATCTAGTAGGCTAGGTTGAAAGTCCTTGAGGTTAGTTTGTATACAAAATCTTAAAGATCACTCATTGACCATTTCAAGTACCTAACGAGTACATCGATTAAAGCCACCCAATACCTCAATTGGGAATCCTAATTTCTAGGATGATACCCATGGTATAGTAAACAACATAATCATCCATATGTCCAAAATATTGAGAATTAGCAAACTATGCCTATAAATTATCTACTATTACCTATATTCCCACATCCATTTTTCAAGGATTATGTGGGTTCCAAAAGTTTACCTAAACCCCTCTTTCAACGATAGATTAAGCTTTTAAGAGCTTGGTATTTTCACCCATCATACCCATTTGTGTATTTGGGGCTTTCACCCATAAATATAATCCAATTTAATCAAGCAATAGTAGAACCCATCATTAACAAACAAAAATCTACTCAAATACCTGATAACCCACACATAATTTTACCCTATTCTAATATAACACTAAGTGGTAGATCTAGCATATCATAAATATAACAAACACAACATACCAAAATGTCCATAAAAGTTATTCATAAGAAAAATAAAGGGAGTACAAACCATACTTTAGATTCAAATAAATCTTTAATAGACAAAGACAAATCTATACTTCAGAGTTTCTCTAATAAATTAATCCTCAAATTAGTGTAAATTTAAGGTCCAAGTTCCAAGATATTACAAAAACCCTAGACTAAGAATAGGTGGTATACTTATGGAATGATAATGAAGAGATATGAATGGGTTTTAAACATTAAATGGTATTTTACTGTTGGCTGTCAAAAATGACGTGATTTCCCTTGAAAATAATCTTGCTAGTCCGTGATCATAGTAGCTTGTGTACGATCGCAACAACCATGAATGCATTAAGATCGCTACAATCGTGGTCATTTGACCTGACTTGAATGACCACTATCGCAGCCCTAAAACCTCAATTAGGGTAACTAAGACAGTGTTCTACTCCAAGTATTCTAGTTGTACTTTTTCTCTACATTATTGGCCTTTTTCAACTAGTATCCAATTTTTTCCTTCTCATTACCTATAAGCCTGCAAAATGTAGAAAATAGTATATTTAATAGAAAAGTTATCTCATATAGAAATTCAAATCATAGTAGTGTGAATGAAAGTAGAGTGCAAATGAATGCTAAATTCACCACTTATCAGACACCATTCCAACTTCTATCCCTTCTTATAGGATCTCTCTAGCGGAGTTGAAAGAGCTTAAGGATCAATTGAAGGATCTCTTGGATAAAAGTTTTATCCATCCTTAGGGTTTTCCTATATTTTTTGGGTGCAAGAAGAATGGTTTCCTTCGTATGTGCATTGATTATTGTTAGTTAAACATAGAGATCATAAAAATAGGAATCCTCCTCCTAGGATCGATGATTTATTTGATCAACTTCAAGGTACAATATTTTTCTCTAAGCTTTATCTTAGGTCGTGTTATCATAAACTTAAGATTAGGGAAGTGGATATCCCTAAGACCGCCTTAAAAACCCCAAATGGTGATTTGAGTTTCTAGTTATGTCCTTTGGGTTGACAAATTCCCCCACGACATTCATGGATTTGATGAATAGGGTCTTCCATCCGTCCATGGACTTATTTTTCATTATATTCTTTTATGACATCTTGTTCTATTCTAAGAGTGAGACAGATCATATAGATCACCTCCACCCCATTTTATAGACTTTACAGGTTCATCATTTGTATGTAAAGTTCTTGACGTGTAAGTTTTGGTTGAAGGCTGTGACTTTCTTTGGTTATATTATCTCTAGTGAAGGGCTTATGGTAGATCTTTAAAAAGTTGTGGTGGTTAAGAAGTGGCTCCAATCGACATTAAGAGCTTCTTGGGTCTAGCCAGTTACTATAGGAGATATGTGAAGAGTTTTTTCACTATAACTTCCCATTGACTTAGTTGACCCAGAAAAAGGTCAATTTCTTTTGGTCAGATGCGTGTGAGGGTAGTCTTCAAAAGTTAAAAGGTAAATTAACTTTAGTATAAATTTTGACATTGCCAGAGGGTAATGGTAGTTTCATAGTGCATTGTGATGCATCTCTTATTGGGCTTGGTAATGTATTGATAAAACATGGTAGGGTGGTGGTCTATACTTCTAGGTAACTGAAGGTCATGCGAAGAACTACCTTACACATAACCTAGAGTTATTAGCCGTGGCTTTTGCTTTGATGATTTGGTGACATAATCTCTATGGAGTTCATGTTGACATCTTTTCTAATCATAAGAGTCTTCAGTACGTATTTACTGAGAAAGAGTTAAATCTTATATAGAGGAGGTGGATTAACTTATTGAAGGACTATGATATGAGTCTCCATTACCATTTGGGTAAAGCTAATGTTATTGTCGATGCTCTTAGTAGGTTGTCCATGAGAAGCTTATCCCATGTAGATGAGGATAAGTAGGAATTGGTGAAGGACATTAACCATTTGGCTATTCTTGGAGCTCGTCTTACGAACTTGGAGAATGGTTGTATATTTGTGCATCCGGTATCATAGTTGTCTCAGGTTTTTGAGATAAAGTAAAGAAAAATATTAGATCTCAATTTGAGGAAGATCAAAAGTAATATGGGTCAACAAAAGGTTATTGACTTTGTGATTGGTGGTGATGGTATCTTGAGGTACCAAGGTAGGCTATGTGTTCCCAACGTCGATGGGTTGAGGGAAAGGATCATGGGTAAGGTCCATGGATCTCATTATACTATTCATCCTAATTTAACAAAAATGTATCACGACATTAGGGAGCTCTTTTCATGGAGTAATAGGAAATGACATGTGTCTAGTTATGTGGCTAAGTACATGGTGTGTCAACAAGTGAAGGTTTAACACATGAGGCCCAGAGGCTTATACCAAGAGATTTTATTGCCCGAATAGAAGTGGGAGGTGATTAATATGGATTTTATTAACAGTCTTCCCCAGTCACAAAATCAATATGATTCTATTTGGGTCATTCTTCATAGAATAACCAAGTCCGCTCGATGGTAAATCATGCTATATTATACCTTAAGAAGATTGTACAATTTCATTATGATTGGGTATTATTAAAGCTGTCTCCCATAAAGAAAGTGATAGGAAGCTTAGACTCCGGTATGTTTGTTCGTAATTGATTTTGAAAAGGGTTGGACAAGTTGCCAATGAGTTTAAGTTTCCTTATAGTTTGAACTCCATCCACCTGGTTTTCCATGTCTCTATATTGAAAAATTATATGGGTGATCCTTTGTTGGCAATTTGCTTAGAGGTGTTATTATTTCATACTCTTTGTCCTACGAGGAGCTCCCAATGAGGATCTTAGATCATCAAGTTTCCCGGTTGCGAACAAAAAAGGTGGCTTTAGTGAAGGTTTATTGGAGGAACCAAACGGCCGAGAAAGCTACTTGGGAGGCAGAGGAGGACATGAAGTCCAAGTATCCGCATTAGTTTTCCATCTCAGAAACTCATAAATGAGGTACGTGTTAATCTTCTTTATTTGATTTATGTCTTTGGTAGACAATTGTTTTAACTCCTTAAGCTTTGGATTGAACAAATTTCTTTGATAAATAATGGGTTTAAGTCGCATAGTCAATAAAATAAATGGTTGATTTATAATAATCTTGGTATGTGCCCTATAGTTGTTGTTTGTCTTTATTTATTGATATGTTAAGGGTTAGTTGATGTGCAATAATGTATTAACATATTTTTATGCTTACCTCACCTGTCATTCGAGGACAAATGATCCAAGTTGGGGAGAATTGAAATACCTAGGCTTTGGACTATTAGAAAAATTCTATTAATTGAATTTTCTGGACAAGGTATGACGTATGGTACTAGTCATACCCTTGCATAAGGCTTAGTGACCCCTTATCATATCATTGGAAGTTTGGTGGGTGTTACATACTATTCAAGGTATGACTTATCCTCGCCATAGCCGTAGGTTAGTGTACGAGCCGTACCAAGCCAAGCCATATGATGTTTGGCACTTGTCCTAGTTGACACTACTTTGGGTATGGTTTGTGGGTATAGTTCTAGGTACCATTAGTACCCTTGGGTAAAATTCAAAGGTGTGAGGTTATACTTTGGTCAGTGTAGGGGTCCTTGGTAAGGTCTATAGCATAAGTTAGGGTACCTCTCGTACCCTAGGGTACAGTTGAGCTAAGTGAGTCGTAGCTACCTGGGAAGTCACTTTTCATCTTTTAAGACAAGGTCTCTCTAGAAATTACCCACCCCAAAACCCTTAAGTCCCCTCACTATATAAGGTATTTTGGCCTCTTAAATATTTATTTTGGTGGATCAAACATTCTAAAACATTCTCAAAACTTCTTAAAACAAGGCCAGGGGCTAGGGTTCAAAGTGGTGTCCATCTAGAGGTAAGGGGGAGTCAGGTTTCTTGGTGGATCATATTTTTTTAAGGAATGTGACTCTTTTCCTTGTTATTAACTGAAAATCATGTATTTTAAACATATATTAATATTTTTAAATAATGAATTTTAAATATAATGATGAGGGTTTTGTTGCCTAATGATGAGTAATGTTTGCTCTTCCTTAAACTTGTGTTTTTACATGATAGTGTTGGTGACTTACACATGTGGGAGCTATTTGTTTGTAGTTTAATAAATGGGTCTTGAGAAACCATAATAATTGAAGTGTGTTGAACTAAAGTGTGGCATAAGATTGTTAACGAGGAATTAATAGTTTTTAAGGGACTTGTTGACCATAAATTGATTTGAATGATAAATTAATTTAAGTAATTGTCTTATTAAAGTGTTTGTAGAATAAATGGTTCCATTAAGACCTCGTGGTCATATATGGTGATGAATTGGTTAAATAGGCTAGAATCCCCATGTGTGGAAGTGAATGAATGGTAATGTATGGACAACGGGTTAGTGTCCCAATGTCGACTAATAATAGTCGAAATGTTTTGTGGTTAAACTCCCTTGCCTAGTAAAGTGGCTTGGGGTTAGAGCCCCTTGCTTAATAAAGTGGCTTGTGGTTAGAGTCCCTTGCTTAGTGAAATTTCTTGATGTTAGAGTCCCTTGCCTAAATATGTCGGCTTATGGTTAGTGTCCCTTATCAAATAGGGCTTGAGGTTAGATCCCCTGGCCTAAAGAAATGTCTTTTGGTTAAAGTCCCATTCCTAAGGAACATATATGTGGTTAAAGTCCATTGCCTAATTAGAAGCATTTGAATCTATAAGTGTGGATGGTCGGAGTCCTCCACTTCATGACTCATGATTTAATACTTCAAGGATGCTTTATAACATACATGCATGCCCATGAATTTAAATGTGGTTGAATATGGTGATTTGACTTATTTTGAATGATGACTTTATTTTATCCATATCTTTGAGTTGCATGCTCTAATTTCAATCGCTAACCTCTTCGAATACTATATCCCCATGCAACATAGGGACCAGAGCTTCTTCTTCTCTTCCTGTACAGTGACTAGGTGATCAAAGTGGATCGTGTATTGACTTGAAGTGGTGAGCTTTCTTACATTAGAAGGCATACATTTCATAGTCTCTTATCTTTGGTCATAGGCTTATTTAGATTTGGTTGGTCTACTGTCGGTGGCTTGTACTGACAAATTTAGACATCGGATTTGTAGAGGCTTCAGGATGATTATGGACTTAGGTATATTGGTTATTATGGTCTTTTATTAGTTTTGGGTTTGAGTGTCATTTATCATAGAATATTAGCCAAATTATGGTCATTCAGTGGTGCATGATATTAATGATTATTTTGGTACCACCTATTCATTATATTGATGATGACATTGTTGTTATTTTTGTTATCACTGCTTGAGGTTATTGATACTATTTAGTATTATTATTTGATGTAATTGATCGTCATAGGGTAACTGTATAGACTAGTTTTATCTAGATAGAATTTTATTACTTTATGATTCTTATTTGGCGGCTTAAGCAGATATAACCCAATCTAAAGAATTTTTTCCTATAACATAGTGTGACTGATTGTTTTTCCTTTTTGTTAGCTGTGTTAGAATGATTTGAGAATGTATCGTGATATTGTAGGTACGTAGAACTTTAGTGCTTCTGTGTGGTTCTAAAGTTGGAAATTTAGCTATAGCCTATTTTTATGTTTGAGACTCTTATACTTGCCTCTTATGTTCCAGAGGTTTTTGCTTTGGCAATCCCTTTTTATATAGCCCATTTTAAGTGTGACTAGTTTTGGATCCGTTCTTTATTGTGATTATTTTATTCCCCATAAGTTGGTTTAATTTGGAGATTTATATATCCTGAGTTTATTTCTTAGATTTGATGGATTCATCTCTTTATGATGGTTTTTCTTTGTTATTTGTGTTGATATTTGATGCTTCGTTGTCACCATGATGTGATTCTTGTCTTTTATTTAATTAAGGAAATAGAGGCATGAGGCCTTTCATGTGATCACTTCTTAAGTTTGCAAGTTTGAAATTATTTTTCTTGAGTTGTTTGACTTTCTGGTGGTCTTGACACTGACCTTGGTTTTGAGGTTTGTATTTTTTTCTTTGATGATGTTATTCATGGATGGACTGAGTTATGATTTTCCTTCTTGGGTGGATTCAAGAAATCCCTGTTTTGGAGTTTTTTTGGCCCAATGAATCTTGTTGTAGTGTTACTCTTTAATGATATGTGCCTATGGATATTCTTTGCCGAGATAGAGTATTGGATTTATTAGTTTTTGGCTTAAGTTGTATTTCTCTGAGTTTCTAGAATTTATATCATTACTTGCATGGTTTATAGTCTTGGGCGAGTTCTTGAGTATGCTTTGATGGTTTATGCCCTCCAGTGGATATGGAGTGCATCTCTTGAGTTTTCAGACAATGATTTATCCTCTATTGCAATTTTGTTATCTAGCTATGCTTTGATTTTGCCTCTGCATAATTTCTATTCTGTGGCTGCACGTCATTACCTCTAGCTTATATAGAGTTGGTTTTTTCTTTTTCAGTCGGTGATTATTCGTATGGTGATGTTTTTCTTCAGATATATATCAATTGTTTGGTATGATTTATCTCCGATATCTCAGACTTATATGCTAAGGTCGAGTTGAGTAGTTGACAATGATATAGCCTTAATGTTTTAGTTATTGATTTGATGTGTTGGAATGGTAAGTTGGAATTTCTGATGGATTTGGAGTATAAAGGTCTACCAATTTTCAAGTTTAGCTTTGGTATTTGACACCGAGAGTTTGTGCTTGGAGTTGTAGAGCTTGTGTGCCACCTTTATTCTAAGTTTGTATCAGTTCAAATTTCATTTAATAGTTCGGTTAAACAGATAGTTTGTTTAGTATTTAGAGCCAATTCCTAATTTAGAAGTCTTTGCTGGTTCTCAATGGTCACTGAGCAAAAACTTTAGAAAAATGATCTCGTATGCTAATTTTGACTATGCCAACATCTACAAAAATACCAATTTAATGCTAAGTAGACATTTAGTTCTGGTACCAATGCATCCGAGCTCATTTTGACCTATTGGTTGGAAAGTTGAAAAAAATTAGTAATGTTGGTATGGGACCCAAATTTTGTCAAAATGACCACGAATGGAAAATCCAACTCTACCATTACGTCCAGAATGTTAAATTTTGTGTGGTTACATAGTTTATTTGCAAAAATAGGATTATAAATGAATCCCGAGGCGTTGTTGGAAACTTTGAAATTTATAAGTTTACTGGTGTAATGCTTGTACGATCGCCCAAAAGGCATCATGATCGGCCTATTACGATCTCTATTGGGTAATTGCTATCTCCCTAGTGAGGTTTCTATCCTTGGACTATGATAGCAATATCTCCATACCTAGTATGGGTATGAAATGACCCCTTAGGCCGTGTTTTTGTCATTTTCCCTTCATCTTTGAGACCTAAAAACCATAAAAGGGTATGACTACTTCAAATTGATTCTTGGGGGTTACTTGGGAGCTTTATTAAAATCTTTTAACATGAATATCTTCGGATTTAAGGTAAGAATCCTTTAAATCCATGCTTGAATTTCTTAACATTTTGACCAAAACCTTAAATAGCTTGAGGGCTTGATTTTAGTCCCAAATTAACTTGGTTTTCACCTATTTCTTGAGGGTTATGATTCCTTTATCATGTGTGAACATTGGGTTGACCTTTGAAACGTGATGTTTGTTAGTAGAGCCACTTGGGGTTTTGATGTAGTTTTAGGACTTAAAGCACAATGGTGCAATATGGGTATTGTTATCCTCGTATTGATGAGTAGATTAACATTTTGATAGTGTGATGGCATTTTTGTGATTGTGAAATGAGATAAACTTTTACTGAATGATGTATAGATTTGCAGTTCGGCTTTGAGGTAGGCTTCTCTCTACTCTTCTAAGTAAGATGATGCATGCTATATTGTGTGTAAGTATGAATGTTAAGTTTGATTATAGGTAAATGACTAAATCCTTATTAATGAAGTTTGGGGATTAGATTAGGGTTTTGACTCATAAGGTGAAATTCTTAGTACTCTTTTAGAGTCCTGTCTCCTTCTCCCTAGATTAAGCTAATACATAGATTGGATTTGATATAACGCTCGGTTTGGGATTTAGTTTTAGCATTGGGAGTATGGTTAGTATATTTAAGCTTATTTGGTCTGTCATGGTGATCTTTAAATCATAATTTTTGTGGAGTTGACTTAAATATCCATATTTATACACGAAGTTCATATCGTAGGATTAGTTATGGATTACTAAACATATAGAAGTTAAACTAGATACCAAAGCCTAGTTTAGGGGTATGAATTGCTTAAATATCAAAATTGAGGATTAGAAGAGGGTTCTTCCTCCCCACATTAGGCTAAGACTCGTATTAGCCCATGTGGACTTAATTAAAGATGTTAGGCATAGCTGAGGCTATTAAGCATTTAGTGTAAGGTTACTTTGCGACTTGGTCAGTCATGATATATTTTCCCCGGATAATGATTAATGGACTAAGGCTATGATATTCTTTTTATATATGATATTGGGACTATATAGATATTACTTTCTCTTAGATATGATGTTGGGCCTATAGAGGTACTTTCTCTTAAATATGATGTTGTGATTATAGAGATGTTACTTCCTCTTACGTATGATGTTAGACCTATAGAGATGTTACATCCTCTTAGATATGACGTTGGGCATGTAGAGGTGTTACATCTGCTTAGATATGATATTGGGCCTATGGTGATGTTACTTCATCTTAAAAATTATATAGGGGCCTATAGAGATGTTACTTTTTCTTGGGTAAGATATTGGACCGACAAAGATTTTACTTCCTCGTAGATATTATGTTGGGCCTATAGATATTTATCTTTTTCTTTAGAGATGTTATTCCTCATAGATATGATAATTTTCCTATAGAGATGATATTCCTTATGAAATATGACATATATATAAGATGTTTTATTGATGTGACATGTCTCATAGTTATGAGTTAGGCCTTACATATTTGAGATGCCTCCTAGATGTGAGATGCTTATTGATAGTATGCCTCCTAGATGTGAGATGACTTATATATTTGAGATGCCTCCTAGATGTGAGACATTTATACAGAGTATGCCTCCTAGATGTGAGATGCCTTACATATTTGAGATGCCTCCTAGATATGAGACACTTATTGTTACAAAGTGCCTCTATGTGTGAGATGATCACAATATGCTTATCGCTTATAGGATATGTTATGCCTTATAGTTGTGCTATAGATTAAGGTTATGAGATTACTTACTGGCATTCTTATTGATATGAGCTCCAGATGCATATGTGGGTCTAAGGCCATGATTATGATGTTATGAATATTTTTGACATACTATTGGGCCAAAATCCAAGTAATGATAAGAGTTGACAATTCAGGAAGAGTTTATCCTTACAGAGATATGACTGCAGTTTTTTGATATATTAATGCTTATGGTTACACTGTCTGAATACTGGTGATGGAGTACATACATGTGGTATATTTATGATGCATAGATACGGTATATTAATGATTCAAAGATATGGTAAATTCATTATGCATAGACATGGTATATTCATGATGCATAGATGTAGTATACTCAAGATGCATATATGTGGTATATTTATGATGCTTCAAGGTGGTATATTGTTGGTCATTAAATCAGTAAGTAATGCGACTCTTACTAAAATATAAACTTGCTACTATTTTTCCTAAATTAGGGTTAAAGTACACTCTCTACCTTAAAACTTCATAATAATAAATGCCCATCTTATTGAATAACCTATAAGTAAAAGAGATAAATATGATGCTTTAAAGACTTGACTGAAATAGATTCCGCTCAAGGATTTAATACTTGTAATTACTCTGATCGTGAGAGATTCTGACCCTTTCTACACTTTTATAATTATTTAGTCTCGAAGTGCACTTCGAGTAATAGACGTACGAATTTACACCCTTTTAGCCATGTCTTAAATTTGTGCACCTACTATATATTTAAATACACATCTCTTTGGTATGGGATGGAGGAAGATGTTGTATTTATGATATAGATTCTGAGTAAAACTCTATTATAGTTTTAATAATCATGTTAAGTTTTTATACTTATTGATAATAGGATATTGAGGATGAACGATGAAATATGGAAATATACTTTACCTTGATTCTCTTTTTATGTTTATTTACTTTAGCCTTCGTGGGGCTTGTTATTTACATTAGGCCTTGTGGTGCTTGCACTTTACTTTAGCCCTCATGGGGCTCCCTCTCTATTATTGACACTGATTTGTATATTATGATGATATGACGATTCCCGACAAGGATAGAGAATACTATGATGATGTGATTTTACCAAGAAAGTTCGGAGGATATTATGATGATGTGATTTTTCCCCATAAGGCCATTGGATATTATAATAATGAGATAGTACCTGACAAGGACATAGGATGGTTATAATGATGCAATGATACCCGACAAGGCTGGAGGATGATTATATTGATGTGCCTATGTGTACATATACCAGTTCATGTCCTGCTAGCCCTATGTATGACAATCATATATATATGCCCGACAAGGTCGGAGAATGATTATGATAATGACATTTATAGAGATTATGGTTACAATTATGATGATTATGATAACGACAGTTATGATTATGATGGTTATAATGGTGAGGGTTGAGATGACGATATTTTTATATATATTACATACTTTGCATTCATCCTTGTATGCTTATTGACTATCGCCAGTATACTCCCATATCTATCAGCTTATATGGGAGGGTTGCTTAGATATGGTTGATGATTATTCCTTGTGGTATGTTGCATGCTAAAATGAATCGTTTGAGCCTGAGGTGGTTGGGGTACGCTTAGGCTCAACTAGATATTTTGTTTACTGGAATAGTCGGTTACTCGTGTTGTTATTGATATTATCATTTTTATGGATCGTTTATGACTAATTGGTCATTTATTTGGTATCAAGACTTGAGGTATGATTCTGACCTCTTTATCTTATGATTAAATTAATATGTATACCATTTGATGTCTCGGTATATGGATTAGAACCTTGAGTATTCTAGCACTAGCTCCTTCTATGATTATAAGTCTTAAATAGGTAGTTTTATGATCTATTCTTTGCTTTAAGTGGAGCTCGGTTATATACATACATATATATATGTATGTATATAAATATACGTATATATATGTGTGTATGTATATATATATATGTATATATATGTGTGTGTGTGTATATATATATATGCATACCTAGATATATGTTGCTATGGTGTTACTATGTATCCCTTCTTTTAATTGATTCAGATTTTATATTAATTCATGGCCTTGTAAACTTATATATAAATATTTCTTCCACTTTTACTTAGTATATTGGCTAGTGATATACAGTATAGTGTTGAGATTCCGAAGAATAGGTGGAATAAGATAGTGCATCCTTACTATTTCCTTAGCCTTAATATGTTATGTCCCTTTGACATGAATAAGATAGGTTATCCTTGGTATCTCATTGGATGTCTTATATTGTTGTTGTATATTTAGGTGTAATTTCCCATTCTTTTTATATGTTAAATATATTTCCTTTATCTTTGGATCTCAATTGGCAGTTGCCTACTGAGTACCATGCATTACATTTCTGAAGATTGAAGATCATAGTGTGGGTTATTGTAGTTGATGTGTGCATCATGTGAAGGTGCCATTGTTTGGAGACATAGAGTGAGCTCCTAAAATTCGGAGTATTGCTGATATCTCTCTTATGTATTAAACTGGTCTCTTTGTTGTATTCTGAGATGAGTTATACCAGTGTATTCATTTGTACTTCACTATGTACTTTTGTACTATTAGCATCTCTTGTACTGAT
>NC_061121.1:171651501-171733515 GCF_002878395.1 Capsicum annuum | reverse complement strand
AGTACATCAAGATATTATCAATGAAGACTATAACAAATAAATCCAGAAACAACTTGAAAACCCGATTCATAAGATCTATGAAATCAACTAAAGCATTAGCCATCCCAAATGACACAACCAAAAAATCATAATGGCCATAACGGGTTTGGAAAGAAGTCTTGGAAATATCAACCTCCCTAATTTTATGCTGGTGATAGCCTGAATGGAGGTCATTCTTATAGAAACATCACGCCTCCTAAAGCAGATATAAAAGATAATCAATCCCAGGAAGAGGGTACTTATTCTTCACTATAACCTTATTCAACTGATAATAATCTATACATATCCGAAGACACCCATCTTTCATTTGTTAGAAAAGCGCAGGAGCAACCCACAGAGAAACACTAGGACAAATAAATCCTTTATGAAGAAGATCTTTCAATTGCTCCTTATCTACTTCAATTCAGTTGCATCCATTATATAAGGAGGAATGAAATTAGGGCGAGTATTCTATAGAAGATCAATCCCAAAACATCATTCCTTATCGGGAGAAATTCTAGGAAGTTTATCGAGAAAGAGTTTAGGAAATTCATTAACCATGGGAAATTTTTTTTGAAGAAGGACCCTTAGAGTTAGAACCGTTATCCCCAACTAAATGATACAGACACCCTTTAGAAATTAACTTTCGAACTCTAAGATAAGAAATAAACCTTTCTTTAGGTACTAAGGAACTCCTCTCCCAATCTATCACCGATTTAGTAGGAAAATGGAATTAACCATTTGGGTCCTCCAATCTAAAGAGGCATAGCACAAATGAATACAATCCATCCCCTGGATAACATCGTAATCCACCATGTCAAGTTCTATCAAATCAACCAATGTATCTTTATGAAAGATAGACACCACACAACCCTTATAGTTTATTCTAGTGAGACTAGAATCACCTAACTGGAGTAGACACAAAAAAGGGGTTGCAAATACTTTAAGTACCAAATAATAGTGTACAACCATATACGGGGTCACATAAGATAGCGTAGAACCTAGATCAAGTAAGCAATTAAAACTATGAGAGAAGATTTGTAACATACAAGTGACAACATTAGGGGATGCCTCAGATTCCTGAAAAGTAGCAAGAGCATTGAGATGAATCCATCTAATACCAGTACGTAAAGTGGCTCCCTTAGGTACGGTTCGAAATGGCAATCGAAACCTTATTAGCCCCAACGGAAACCTTGGTTTAAGGACAATATTGTTGCAAATAACCAAGATAACAATAATTATAACACCAATTTCTCCCCAGCTCACAATATCAATAGTGAAGCTTCCCACAAAAATGGTTAGGAGGATAAGGTGGGGTTGATTGAGCTCTACTAGCCTGATACTGGGCACCCTGTGCCTTAGGACCACTACTATCCTAAAAATTACAATCACCTAAAGGTTTAAGTTAAGAAGCACTAATAGACGAATATGAATTTCCCTTAAGCACTAGCAGACGAATACGAATTTCCCTAATACTTCTTCTTGGACAACTACCTACAATCTCTATTACTATTCTATATATTTTCCCCATGCTTTGAATATCTAAACTTCATGTTCTATCTCTCCCCCTTCACTATCTATTTTATTTTCTTCTCCTGTACCTATTGCATATAAGGCACCAGCCTGGAGAGTTTTTTTATCATTATTTAACATAATAGCCTTACACTCTAACACCAAATCACGGGACAAACTAGTAAGAAATTAACCTTTTGGGTCCTACAATCCAGAGAAGCATAGCACGAATGAAGATAATCCATCCCCTAGATAACATCGTAATCCACCACGTTAAGTTCTATCAAATCCACCAATGTATCTCTATGAAAGATAGACACCACACAACCCCTATAGTTTTTTCTAGTATAATAGTATCACGCACCAGAGTAGACATAAAAAAGGGCTTCAAAATACTTTAATGACCAAAATCAAAGTGTATAACCATTTACGCGGTCTCATAATATTGGGTAGAATCGGGATCAAGCAAGTAATTAAAATCACGATAGAAGATTTGTAATATACCAATTACAACATTAGGGAATGCCTCAGATTCCTAATAAGTAGCAATAGCATCGAGACGATTTTTCCTAATACCAGTACCTAAAGTGGCGTCCTTAGGTGCTGGAGCCGAAAAAGTTTCAACTGAAACCTTATTAGCCCCAGTGGCATCCCTGGCTTAAGGATAATCTAGTTGCATATGACCGAGCTAATGATAATTATAACACTGATTTCTCCCCACCTCACGATATCCATGGTGAAGCTTCCCACAAAAATAGAAAGGAGGATAAGGTGGAGTTGATTGAGCTCCATTGGACTGAACTGGGCACCCAGTTCCTAAGGACCACTACGAGCCTAAAACTAACAATTACCTGAAGGCTTAAGATAAGGAGAACTAACAGACAAGTACGAAATTTCCCCAATCCTTCTTCTTGATCAACTACCTACAATCTCAATCATTGTCTGTAGATTTTCACCCTACATTAAATATTTAAGCTTATTGTTCTACCTCTCCCCCATTTCTTTCTAGTTTTTTATTATCCTCTACCTGCTGCATATATGGCACCAGCCTTACGATTTGTTATCATTATTCAACATAATATCCTTACACTCTAACACCAAATCATGGTACAAACTAGAAGCAAACTTATTCATTTGAGACCTCATATTACACATCAATTAGGATCATATCAAGATAACTGATAGAACTTCAGATCATACACTTTAACACTTATCTTACCTTGCTTCATATTCTGAAATTCTTCATCTTTATCCTTCCGCAACTCCTGGGAAAGAAGTGATCAAGAAAACTACCTAAAAAGTCATCCTACACTGCCTATTCAGCATCATCACCCCTCATCACTTCCCACTTCTTATACCATTGATAAGCCACATATTTTAACTAATAAGCAGCAAAATGCACACTCTCTAAATCAATACCATGCATAACCTAAAAAAATCTCATCAATAAAATCCTATGAATACTCCTCAACTTAGAGCCTATAAAGGTTGGGGGATTCAACCTCATAAATTGGACAACTCTAGTGAACTCAGATAAATTAGGAATAAGAACAACCTAATTGGATCGATGGGATTGCAAAGAAGCATGTGAATAGAGTGACAAAACTCTACATTAGAGATATATCCCTAGGGTGCCTGAGCATGAGTATCACCACCCCGGTATGCCAATAGAAGACTAGTTGGAATCTGTGGTACCCTACGTTGGTCAATATAGTCAAGAGTGGGGATCCTACACTAGGTCTGCATTGTATATATAGGATGAGTCCCCTCCACACGCTTCTCTGGTGGGATAGAGCTACTACGATAGGTGGATCTTTAGGAAGAAATGATGTGAAACTTGATTAAGACAGGGGTTAGAGAATTTTCATAGAACTAGAATCTATAGCCCAAAACTAGAACACAAGAAAAAAATATTTTGGAATGCCTCATTGAATCCACCTTATAAGTGTGGCACGCGACAGACCCATAAAAAGAGCACTACTCAACACCACTTTATAGACACCAACAACCCTGAACCATGCTCTGATACCAAGCCTGTCATGACCTAAACCAGGACATAGTCATGACGGGTATCTCAAGCCCAACCTGGACCGAAGACTACTCTCTTAGCCTAACCTTAAGTGAATAATAATAATAATAATAATAATAATAATAAAGTGAAAGCAAATTAAGATAGTAATAAAAACATAAATAAGTCAAATAAAAGACCAGAGGATACTATGATTATGTGATTATACCTTGCAAGTTCAGATTATATTATGATGATGTCATGATACTCGATAAGGCCAAAGGTTATTATGATGATGACATGATACTCAAAATATACATACGATTGTTATGATAATGAATTGATACCCGGCCAGGCTAGAGGATGAATATATTGATATGCTTATGTGTACATATACCGATTTGTGTCCTATCCCTATGTATAAAAATCATATATATATGACCATCAAGGTTGAAGGATGATTATGATGATGACTTTTAATGATAATGGTTATGATGATGATGATTATGACAATGAAAATTATGATGATAATTGTTATAATGTTTAGGGTTGAGATGACGAGATTGTGATATTGATTATATACTTTGTATTCATTCTTGCAAGTGCATTACCTATCGCCAGTATGATCTCATATCTATCATCACATATGGAAGAGTTTCTTAGATATGGTTGATAATTATGTTGCGTGGTGTCTTTCATGCTAAATTGAATCTTTCGAGTGGGGGCGGTGGGGTATAGTTAGGCTCGGCTAGATATTTTGTTGTCTGGAATAGCCGGTTACTCACGTTGTTATTGATATTGTTATTGTCATTGTTATGGCTTGTTTATGATAGATTGGTCATTGATTTGGTATAGAAACTTGTGTTATGATTTTTACCACTTTATATTATAATTTTATAACTATGCATGACCATATGATGACCCAGTATATTGATTTGAACCTTGAGTATTCTAGCACTAGCTCCTTCTATGATTATAAGGTCTTAAACATCTAGTTTTATGATCTAGACTTTAATTTGAGTGGACCTTAGTTATATACTTATATGTACATATATAGTGTTGATATTCCTATGTATATCAAGAATAAGATAGTGCATCCTTACTATTTCCTTAGCATTAATATGTTAAGTCCATTGGACATGAATAAGATTAGTTATCCTTATTATCACATTGGATGTCTTATACTGTTGTTGGACATTTGAGCGTAGTTTCACATTTTTTTATATGTTAAATATATCTGCTTTATCTTTGGATCTCAATTGACAGTTTCCTATTGAGTACCGTGTGTATGGAACTTATACTACACTTCTGAAGCTTGAAGATGATAGTACAAGTTATCACAATTGATTTGTGCGTTATGCGAAGCTACCATTGTTCGGTGACTTAGAGTGAGCTCCTGACACTCAGAGTATTACTTATATCTTTCTTATGTATTTGACTGGTCTCAGATCATACTACTTGACACTCATTTTCCCTACTTCATATTCAAAAATTCTTCATCTTTATCATTTCTCAACTCCTAGGAAAGAAGTAATCAAGAAAATCACCTAAAAAGTTATCCCATACTGCCTATTTAGTATCATCAGCCCTCATCGATTCCCACTCCTCACACCACTGATAAGCCACGTCTTTTAATTGATAAGTAGCAAACTCTACACACTCTAAATCAATAACATACATAACTCAAGAAATCTTCTCTATCTCATCAATAAACCCCTGAGAATATTCCTTAACCTTAGAGCTTATAAAGGGTGGGGGATTCAACCTTATAAATTGGCCAACCTTGGTGACCTCAGATAAATTAGAACAAAGACCAACCTGGTTAGATCGAAGGGACTGTAATGCCTCTAATTAAGAAAGCATGTCAATAAACTGACGAAACTCTGCTTTAGAGATATATACCTCGGGAGACTGAGCATGAGTATAACCATCCAGATAAGCCCATGGAGGACTAGTAGGGAACGGTGGAACCCTACGTGGGTTGGTACAATCAAGAGAAGGGACCCTACATTGGGTCTGCACTCCATAAATAGGATGAGTCACCTCCACACTCTCCTCAGGTGCGATGGCATTACTACAACAGTCGAATCTTCGGGGAGCAATGATCCAAAACACGATTAAGCCAAGGTTTAGAGAATTTCATAGCACTAGACTCTATATCCCCAAAATAAACCATAATAAAAGAAAACATTTCTAAATGCCTCGTAGCCTTCACCTTTAAGTGTGGCCCGCTATAGACGCATAAAAAGTACTCTACTCAACATGGCTTTGTGGACACTAACGACCCTAAACCTTTCTCTGATACTAAGCTTGTGATGACCTAAACTAGGACATAGTCGTGACGGGTATCTCAAGCCCACCATGGACCGAAGACTACCCCTTAGCCTAACCTCAAGTGCACAATACTTCTAATAATAAAGAAAAAGAAAATTAAGATACTAATAAAAAGATAAATAATCAAAATAAAAGTTCTAAGAGTAAAGCCAACCAATCCAACCCATACTAGTCAACAAAAGTTTCTAAAATCAGAATATCAACAAAGTCGGGACATACCCCCGACATGGAAAAATAAATCTACAATTTTCCAAAATATGAAAAATAACCCTAATAACATATAGGGTCTTTTGAAAGATGGAAGCTTACCACTTCATAGTAGATCCGCAAGCGTAACAAATCACCTAATATTGTACTAGAGTAATAGAAAAACCCTTGGACCCTACAATATGAAATGATGCAGCATCCAAGGATAGTCACTTGGGCAAGCATTAGCATATAATCAGTGGATAGGGATAAGATAATGCAATTACAAAAATCTAGTCATAAACCATATGCCCTACATTCATATGTATATATATAGGATGTCAAGGTAGGGACAAGGGTAATGAAGATGAGAGTTTAAATATTTAACCTGAACTACGTAGCTCGGTCCATCCTGAAGGCATCCATGGGTTATATAGATCTAGTTTCCCCTACTGGAAGTGCCCCAGTGCATGCTAGCTGCACAAACAAAGGAAAAACAGTGGAAAGGCTAAAGATATGAAGGTTGAACCCCAACAACAATAAACGTGGTTTCCAGTGCTGATCCCAGATCTACACTTTCATAGTGAGCTAAAAAATTCACTTTAACCCCAAATTAAAAACAATTGCACGTAAACCAACCATTAACCCAGGAGTCATTCATTAATGGATTTACAACTTGGTATCATCATACCAATATGCTTGCAAGTTAATTCAATTAGGCCAAACCAATTAATAAAACCATATTGACTCCCAAGTTCAATTTAAAAATCCAAACCATAGCCACAAAGTCCTTTTCAAAACCATATTCATTCATTTAACCTTTAATGCAATGCAATGGATTCAAAAAAAATTTAAACCATGCAATTGTCCATATTCAAAACTAAGATTATATAATGGGTTAAGGTTAATGCCATTATCAAGACAAAATTCCATCAATTTAAAGAAACCCATGTCCCTTATTCAAAACATTTAACCAATGCACAAATTCAGTCCCAGAGATATCAATTTATAGCATGAAGAATCAATTTAAAACATGGTACAAGTAATTTGAGTAAAAATAATCAAAATCCCTTAACCCACTTTCAAATACACAATTTAAATCACATGAATATCAAATCGATTTACGACATAATGTAATAATACAAGTTAGTGATAAGTGACATGTCTAAAATAGACGAGGAATTAAAGGCAATTCGATGTTTGGAGATCATAGTAGTGATTTCTTGAAAAAAACTTATGCTTTCTTGGGTTTTGAATTTAAGAGAATAAATGGTGTTTCTGTCTATAAAAACTAAAAGAAAAGGGTTATTTTATGTTTATTAGTGATGCCAGGGGTAAAAAAACCAAAAGCCCCTCATCCCAAGTGAAAAAAAACTAAAACTAGACAAAATTAAAATAGTAGTGTGGTACACAACTTTCGCGAAGGGTAGTCTCCATGCCACGCCATTATCACAAAGTCTAACTTCCGTGCCACGCCACTCTAGTGGAGGCTCACTGCCTCCAGCTCATAAAATGACTCTAAACCACTTCCATAATTCGGAATTTCCCCTAAATGCTCTTTTAACATCTATAAATATAATTCAAGGAAAAAATTGACATTATGTATATGGAGGGTCAAAAATAAAATTATTGAAATTTTCTGGGGAATAATAAGTTAGGAGATTTTTAGCACGATAATTGTAAGAATACATTAGAATTATTTGAAAATTCAAAATGCGACAAAAGGTAAATAAAACTCATACCATAGGGACTTTCAACCGATTCGTGGAACAAGAAAGGATATTTGGCTTTCATATCTTCTTCAACTTTCTATGTAGCTTTTTCCACTTTTGGATTACTCCAAAGAAGCTTTATTGAAGCTACATCCTTTGTCCTCAACCAGCGAAATTATATATCTAATATTTTAATTGGACTTACTCATAAGACAATGAAATCAAAACATCAACATCATTAATAAGCAAAATCAAGCAAGTGTCACCCACAGAATTTTTCAGCTTAGACATATGGAAAACAAGATAAATCGAAGACAAGACCGCTGGTAAATCTAACTAATACATGACATTCCCAATGTCCTAGAATCTAATATTGACAAAAATAACAGGGACAAAGTGACATGACCCAAACTAGGGCTTTCTCGTGCTAGGTATCTCGGGTCCAACAGGGACAAGAGACAACCCCCATTATACAAACCATCAACCATATTACCCCATGTTGGATGAATTTCGACCATATAAAAAGATAAGAACACTAGAAATCAAAGATATCATGATAAGAGTATAACCAACCAACAACCAAATTCAACCTGCTTCTTCTTTTATTCCAAAACCTGCTGCATATAAACCACAAGCCTAAAAATATCCATATCTTTGTTTAATAAGGTATCCTTACTCTTAGGAATCAAACCTCGACACTACCAAAAAAAACTTCCTAATTCTATCCCTCATGCTGGACATCTACTCCGGAGCATACCGAGACAAGTGCTGAAACTTTAAGACATACTCCTTGACTATCATCCTGTAAAGCCTCATATTCATGAATACATCAGCCTTCGTCTTCCTCAACTCCTAAGGAAAGAATCAATCGAGAAAATATCTAGAAAAGTCCTCCCACAAGGTAGACTCAGCATCAAAACCCCTAAGTTTCTCCCACTCTTCATACCACTGATTCGCTACATCCTTCAATTGATAAGCTGCAAACTCAACACCTTCCACCTCAGTAACTACATCACACAAAAAAACTTTTCTATTTCATCTATGAAACCATGTGTATCCTTCTCAACCCTCGTACTAGTGAAAAATAAGGACTTAACCTCATAAATTGGCCAACTTAAGTGTCCTCATATAATAGAGCAATATAATCCACACGCTCAGTCTGAGAGAAAACTAACTAATTAAGCAAATGGATTGACTGGCGAAACTCATCATTAGAAATGTCATCCTAAGGTTTCTGAGGAGGGATGGGAGGAGCTGGTAAAGCTCCATTAGGAAAATCAGAAGCAGAGACCCTAGATCAAGTATGAACTCTTAGAGTAGGACGAGATCCATTTCTATTATCCTCGGAATCGGTAGGAAGTTTATTACGGATATCAGATCTTCTATAAGTAATGATCCTAAAGTCGAACAAATAAAAATAAGAGAGATTCAATATCTTAGACTTTATAGCTTAAAACAAAACAACAAGAATGGTAAAAATTTCTAACAACATCATAGCCTCTCCTATATAAGTATGGTTCACTACACACCCATAAAAGAGACTCTACTTGACATGACATTGTGGATACAAAACTAACCATGAACCTAGGATTTAATACCAATCTGAAATTACCCAAACCAGGCCCCGGTCGTGCTGGGTATCTCAAATCCAATAAGGGTTGGAGATCATCTCTAATATACAAACCATCGACCACCTTACCCCATGACGAATGAATTATAAACATAAAACAAGATAAGAAAACTAGAAATCAAAGATATTATGATAAAAGTATAACCAACCAATAACCAAACCAATCACTATCTATTGAATGAACAACTTAGCATAATCCTCTCCAAAATAATTAGTCCTCACAAGCAAAAAGTGAGCACACATACTCTTTCTATCCATAATAACCCAAACAGAATCATACTTATTGCAAGACCATGGAAGACTCATAATAAAGTCCATATTATCAACTCCCACTTTCACATAGGCATCTCTATCTCTTGGGATATGCTACTACACCTTAAATATTTAACCTTAACTTGCTGATAAACCATAAACTTAGCCAAAAAATTCACCATATCTCGCTTCATATTATTCCACCAGTAGATATCCTTTATGTCATGATACATTTTAGTCAAATCAAAATGAACCATATAACTATACTAATGAGCCTCAGTCAAAATCCTTTCTCGTAACCCATCAACATCTAGAACATACATCCTTCCTTGGTACCTAAAGATACCACCTCCCCTAATCTAAAAAACCATAACATTTTGCTGACCTACATTATCTTTGATTTGTATAAGAATAAGATTTATAACTTGTTTCTCTTTTACCTCAGCACCAGGAGATGACTTAACCACTTCCTGAATAATTACCCCTCCATCCTCAAAGTCTAAAAAATAAACTCCCAATTTGACCTACCTGGGAATATCCTTAACTAACCCTATTTTCTACTCATCAATGTGAGATAAACTCCTTATATATATCCTTCTTAGAGCATAAGCAACAGTATTAGCTTTACCTATATGGTAGTGCAAGATCATGTCATAATCCTTAAGCAATTGGAGCCACTGCCTCTTTCTAAGATTCAATTCCTTCTACGTAAACACATAATGAGATATCTTATGATCTAAATAAATATCCACATTGACCTCATATTGATAATGGCTCCAAATATTCAATGCAAAAACCAAAGCCGCCAACTTTACATAATGAGTCTGATAATTCCTCTTATGAACCTTGAGCTGCCAGGAATTATAAGCTATGGCCTTGTCATGCTACATAAGAACACAACCCCTTCCCATACAGGATGTATCACAATATATAACAAATCCATCAGTACGCTCGAGTAGGGTAAAAACACATGCAGAAGTCAACTTATCTTTCAACTACTTAAAACTACCCTCACAAGCATTGGACCATAAAAGAAATAACCTTTTTTGGGTCAACCATGTCATCAGAGAAGTAATAAAATATAAAATTTCCATAAACCTCCTATAATACCCAGCCAAGCTCGAGAAGCTCCTAATAATGGTTGGAGTCGTGGGTTTTAATTACCCTTTACGTCACTGTAAGGGATTTTCCTTAGCTTTCCTAAGTCATTTATCACTTTCTAGGATAGAGATTTTGCTTATCGGGTAGTTCATTTTAATTTTAGAGCAAATTCCTTGTTTAGAAGTCTTTGAAGGTTCTAAATAGCCGCTGAGCAAAAATTTCAGCAACATAATATTGTAAGTGAATTTTTCTGCTCCAATAGCACTGTAATATGTATTTTAGGCTAGGTAGACCTTTGATTTTGGTTCCAATGCACCCGAGCTCATTTCAATCTATTGGTCAGAAAGTTGGAAAACCAATAATTTAGGTGTGGGAACAAAAAACTGTTCCAAATGACCTCAGATAAAAAATCCACCTCCACCATTGCATCTAGAACATCAAATTTAGTGGTTTTACATGTTTCATTTGTGAAAATCAAATTTTGAATGAATCCGGAGGCATTGTTTAAAACTTGGAAAATTTATACGTTTATTAATTCTGATACTTGTGTGGTTACACAAAAGGCATCATGATCACCCCATTATAATTAACATAGGGTTATATCTATTAACCTAGTGTGATGGCCATCCCTGGACTGTGATAGCAATATCTCCATACTTGGTATGGGTACAAAATGACCCCTTAGGCCATATTTTTGTCATTTCGCTTCATCTTTGAGACCTAAAATCACTAAAATGGTGTGACGACTTCAAATTTAGTCTTTGGTATGACTTAGGAGATTGTTTAATAAGTTATAATGGGAATATCTTTGGATATATGTTAAGAATCCTTCAAGTCCATCCTTGAATTTCTCTAATATTTGACCAAAATTCCAAATAACTTGAGGTCTTTATTTTAGCCTTAAATTAACTTGGTTTTCACCTATTTAATGAGGGTTATGATTGATTGATCATGTCTAAAAATTGGTTTGTCCTTGAAAACATGATTTCTATAAGTGGGACCCACTTGGGGTTTTAATGTCATTTTTGGACTCGAAGCATAATGCTTTAAAATGGGTATCATTATTCTCATATTGATGAATAAATTATGATTTTGATAGTTTGATGGAATTTTTTTTGGGATTATGATATGAAGATGATATTTCGGTGAATAATGTAAGGATTTATGGTTCGTCTTTTAGGTAGGTCTCTATCTTCTTTTCTCCATAAGATGATTTGTTTTATACATTATGTGTGAGTGTAAAAGTCGTATTTGATTATGTGTAGAATGAATAAATATTGATTATTGAAGTTTGGGGATTAGATGAGGGTTTTTACCCATAATTTTAAATGCTTAGTACTCTTTTAGAATCCTATTGCCTTCTCCCTAGATTTTGCTAATTTAAAGAATGAATTTGATATAATGATAGGTTTAGGATAGGGTTTTAGCATTTGAAGTATGGATTCTATATTTAACCTTATTTGGGATATTATGGTGATCTTGAAATTGTAATTTAGGTAAAGTTGACTAAAATTCCCATGTTTCTAGATTAAGTTCCTATTTAGGATTGGTTATGGCTAACTTGACATCTAGAAGTTAAACTTGATAACTTAGCCTAGTTTGGGGCATGGATTGCTTAAATATAGAAATTGAGGATTAGAAGTGGGTTCTTTCGACCTACCTTAGGCAAAGACTTATATCATCCCATGTGGACTTAATTACATATGTTAGGCATAGTTAAGGCTAGTAAGCCTTTATTGAAAGGTTACTTTGCTTAGGTAGGCCATGATGTAATTTCTCAAGATAATTATTAATGGCTTAAGGTTATGATATTCCTCTTAGATATGATATTGGGCCTATAGAGATGTTACTTTCTCTTAGATATGATGTTTAGTCTATAGGGATGTTACTTCATCTTATATATGATATTGGGCCTTTAGAGATGCTACATCCACTTAGATATGATGTTGGGCCTCTAGTGATGTTACATTCTCTTATATATGATATTGGACCTATAGAGATGTTACTTTCTCTTAGATATAATATTAGGCCTATAGAGATGTTACTTCTTAGATATGATATTAGGCCTATAGAGATATTACTTCCTCATAGATATGATGCTGGGCCTATTGAGATATTACATCCTCTTGGATATTATGTTAGGCCTATTGATATTTTTCTTTCTCTTTAGATATGATATTGGACCTTTAGAGATGTTATTTCTCTTATATATAATAATTGGCTGCCAGAGATGATATTTCTCATAGTCGTGATATGTGACCTATAGATATAATATGTATTATAGATGTGACATTCCTTATAGTTATGAGTTAGGCCTCATATATTTGACATTACTCATAAATGTGAGATGCATATTGATAGTATGCCTCCTAGATATGAGATACCTTTTATATTTGAGATGCTCCTAAATTTGAGATGCTTATTGATAGTATGCCTCCTAGATGTGAGATGCTTATTGATAGGGTGACTTCTAGATATGAGATGCCTTCTATATTTGAGATGTCTCCTAAATGTGAGATGTTTATTTATAATAAGCCTCCTAGATGTAAGATGCCTTATATATATTCTAGATGCCTCCTAAACGTGAGACGTCTATTATTATATAGTACCTTCTAGTGTGAGACGATCACAATATGCTTACGTCTTATAAAATATTTTGTGCCTTAGAGTTGCTTTATGGTTTATGGATATGAGATGACTTACTAATGTGTTTATTGGTATGAGATTTTGATGTGTATGTGGGCCTAAGGTCATGATAATAAAGTAGTGATTATTCCAAATACATTATTGGGCAAAAGTCCATGTATGATAGGAGTTAACTATTTGGGAAGTGTTTATCCTTGTAGAGTATTTGATTTTAGTTTATTGATATATTAATGCTTACGGTTACACAGTTTCTATACTTATGGTGGCATGCATAGATGCATTATATTCATGATGCATAGAGACGTTATATTCTTGATTAATAGATATGATATATTCCTTATGCATAGATGTGATATGTTCGTGATGCATAAATTTGATATATTCCTAATGCATATATGTGGTATATTTATGATTCTTAGAGGTGGTAAATTCTTGGTCATTAAATAAGTAATGCAACTTTAACGAAAATATAAACTTTTTGATGGGTTTCCTAAATAAGGGTTAAAGTCTGTGCTCTACCTTAAAATAAATTTCTTCATAATAATTAATGTCCATCTTAATGAATAACCGATAAGTAAAGAAATTTATAATTATTTTTTAAGAACTTAACTAAGACAAATTCTGGTCTAGGATTTGATACTACTAATTACTCTAGTCATGGGAGATTCTGACCCTTTCTACACTTTTATAATGATTTAGTCCCTATGTTCACTCTGGGCAACAGACTACCTGATTTACACATCTCTCTAGTATAGTACAGAGAAAGTTACTATATTGATTATATATATTTTAAGTAAATACCAATGATAGTTATAATATTAATGTTATGAATATATATTAATCGATAATGTGACATTGAGGATGAACGATGAATTATGAAAATATTCTCTACCTAGTTACTCTTTTTATGTTTATTTACTTCATCCCTCATGGGGCTCCCTGTCTATTACATACATTGATTCAGATATAATGATGATATAATGATATCTGGCAAGTCAGAGGATATTATGATAATGTGATGATCCCAGCAAGGCTGGCGGATATTATGATGATGTGATAGTACCCGATATGGTCAAAGGATATTGTGATGATGTGATGATAACCAGCACGGCCGTAGGATGGTTTTGATTATGCATTGATACATGCCAAGGTTAAAGGATGATTAAATTAATGTGCCTATGTATACATATACCATTTTAAGTTCAGCTAGCCCTATGTATGGCAATCATATATAGATGTCAGTCAAAGTCAGAGGATGATTATAATAATGATGTTTATAATAATTATGATTAAGACTACTATGGTTATGATGGAGATTGTTATAATGGTTAGCATTGAGATAATGAGATTATGATATTGATTATATACTTTGAATTCATTATTGCATTCACATTGCCTATCACTAGTGTGCACCTATATCTATTAGCGTATATGGTAAGGTTGTATAGATATAGTTGATAATTATGTCGTGTGGTCTGTTATATGATAATTGAACCTTCCGATCTTGGGCCATTGGTGGTATGCATAGGGTCGGCTAGATATTTGGTTATCTAAAATAGCTGGTTACTCGTGTTGTTATTAACATTGCTATTATCATTATTGTAATTGTTGCTATGACCATTGTTATGGCTAGTTTAAGATAGATTAGTATTTATTTGGTATCTAGACTTGAGGTTTGATTCTGACCACTTTATCTTATGATTATATTATTCTGCATGACCATATGATGATACATTATATATATTGGAGCCCTGAGTATTCTAGCACTAGCTCCATGCTATGATTATGAGGTCTTAAATATCTAGTTTGATGATCTGGATTGTACTTTGAGTGGACAATGGTTATATAATTATATATATATATATATATATATGCATACCTAGCTATATGTAGCGATGGTGTTACTGTATATCCCTTTATTTCCTTGGACTTGTATATATATATATATATATATATCTTTGTTCCACTTTTGCTTTGTATATTGGAAGTGATATACAGTATAGTATTGAGATTCCTATATGTGTCTTGAATAAGATAGTGCATCCTTACTATTTCATTATCCTTAATATGGAAAGTCTTTTAGAGATAAATGGGATAGGTTATCCTTATTATATCATTCACTATCTTATATGATTTTTGGACACTTGGGTGTAGTTTCACATTATGTTTATATGTTATATAAATCTTCTTTATCTTTGGAGCTTACTCGGCAATTGCCTACTGAGTACCATAGGTTTGTTACGCATACTACACTTCTACGGCTTGTAGATCATAGTATGAGTTATCATTGTTGAAGTGTGAATCGTGTGGACCATAGTTCGAATACTTCGTGTGAACTCCTAAAATTCCGAGTATTACTTATCTATCTCATATTTATTAGACTAGTCTCTATGTTGTATTGGAGATAAGTTATATCTATGTATTCATTTGTACTTCACTTTGTATTCCTATATTATTAGAAGCTCTTGTATTGATACCACTAGGTCTTGGGATTATATTTTGTAATTGAGCTTGTATTTTAGATATTTTGCATTCTTTACTTTATCTATTTGAGAAGTCTGTTACTAGCCATTCTAGACTACTTGTTTGTCTTACCTAGTATTGGGTTATAGTAAACTCCATCATGACCTGAGAAATTCGATCGTGACAAATTTGTATTAGAGCCTAGGCTTCACTAGTTTGTGAGTATAAGATCTAAGTGTTTAGTAGAGTACTGCGAATCAGTTTGGAGATCTCTGTAACCTATGTTTGGGAGGCTCTAATGAAATTCTTAGAAAATTCATTTCTTAACTCCTTGTCGTGTGTCCGTATTGCTATAAATCTTGAACATATTTTTTGACTCTATTTTGTCCCTAAATTGGCAATGTGATATGATCGATAGATGTGGATGAGACTTTGACAAATATTTTTAGAGCTTCAGCACAACCTTAGATTATAGATGTTAGAGATAGATATTATAGATCTTCAACATCAGCCAAAGGATTTGGGGTTAGCTCATGCTCCAGTAAAGTTTGTGACTACTTCAACCTTTAAAGTTCAGCATTGGTGATTTGAGTAATGTTATAGATCTCTCCTAGCCATGGATGACATTTGATTCTTTAAGAAGTTCTAAGACCAAAGTGGGATCTATTAGTTTTCATCGAGTTTCTTTTCTAGTTTGTAAGTATGAGATTTGACTTCTTGAGTGGGTCAAGCATTTTCATATGCTATATACCTTTGAGCAGGGTATGCGGTGTAAATTTATTAGATGATTAGCATTGCAGCTCTAATTAGTTTTAGAGCACTTAATAACAGTTGGTTCTTCCTTCTCTCAGGTTGTTGGTCGTACGAGGGAAATAGTGAGTGTATGAAATGGGACTAATAGAGGTGGTGGAAAGAGGCCATGCCTTTCGTATTGTGCTATTGGTATTTCATGCAGTTTTAAGGATCCTTCCGATAGAGGTCACCTTTACTTAGAGCATATCGACTCTATGAAAGTAGTATTTCAAACTATGAGTGGTTCTCAGATTAGTCATGAGGATCATAAGCGATCAGAGTCCCCATAAGACCTTGCAAATTTTTGCATATGGGTCTTCAGTTCATGACGACCACTCTTGTTTATAAGGGACAGTATCTTAAAGTATTGTAGGTTTTTGTTTTGGTTCTATTGTGATGGGACACTATCTTAGAGAGTGCCCCAGATATGAGTTAGTTGATCAAATAGAGTTAGCCTATATTCCTTGCCAACCTAGAGTTCTTGAGATAGGCTATGGTTGCAGGAAGGATCATCATTGGTAATAAAGTCTGCTCTTAGAGTTAGTTGGCCATCCATTTGGGATCAGATTGAGTTCTCATCATATTGGTGCTTCAAAAGTTGCTACGACTATAGATATATCAGCTATTAGTTTATAGAGTGTCCCAGATATGGGATTGGTAGTCTTTAATCACATTTATATCAACCTCATAATTATTATGAGATAACACGCAACTTACATGTCAATTTAGTGCAAGGCGGTCGTCATCAATATATTTACCCAACTTTGGAGTTTGGGTGAAATCCAAAGGGAACAATGTGAGTGGCGATTAAACTATTTTGAAACTAAAGCTACAATTTAAATTCGAACAAATGCTACAAAAAGATAATATGGGGGTTTTCAATGATCAATCAAATGTTAAAGTTTTAATTTGCTTCAGAGCTCAAACTAAAATTTCAATAGATCAAATCAATGATAGAGAGGAACTAGGGTTGTGATCACTATGATTAGTAATCCTCCATTGAACAATAGTTCTAGTATTGGATTCTCGTGACTTATGGGAAACACCAAATTATCAATTTCGACAGTCCATCTAAGTTTTTCTCAACCTACCTAGATGTTGAACTCCTTAATTCTCTCGAACATAGGAAAGCATTCTATTCATACTAATTTTATCTCGAATTGATCAATCTTGTTACAACATTAATCATTAGATGAGAAATTAACCTTCCCAAATCCTTGTTGATAATTTGCTACCTTTAGTTTCTCAGTTCTAGCAAATCAACATAAGGCGGGATCTATTGTTTGCAACCAATAAATAACAATCATAACAAAGGAATTATCAAGATGTCCCACCAACCACTCAAACCCTGGCCAACTATTAAATCCTTAGAGGAATAATCATAGATCCCACAACCCTAGATGTAGGTTTTAGTTCCACATGAAAGAGAAAGGGATAACAATAACTGAATTCATAATTCAAAGTGATTAAACTTACAAAAACTTTAGTCAGAAATTGATTCTCTTCCCAAATTCAAAAAGAATATCCACAACTAAATCCAAGAATTGAAAAATTGAATTCTAAGTTAAAAGACCAAAAAGAGGTAAACTAGCTTTTGGAATGAGTTTCATACGTTTCAAGATGATCAAGATAATGCCACCACTCAATGAACCCTAAAAGCTGCCATTTATATTCGTAACTTAAGAAAAATCTGAAATTAAGAATTAAGAATTTTTCTTTTAAGGGATGACATGTTTGATAACTTATCACAAATCTGATAAGTTATCAGAGAATGTCATCAGGTCCTCTTTATCTGTCTTACAACCTATGTGACAACTAGTCTGATAAGTTATTAGATTTGTCATTAGACCTTGCTTCCAATTTCTGCCTTCTACTTCTGAGTGACGACATGCTTGATGGCTTATCAGTGATCTGATAGCTTATCAGGATATGTCATTAGAAAATCATTAATTTTCTTGTTCTCTACCTATGTGTGACGACATTGTCTAATAGCTTATCACAGATCTGACAGCTTATCAGATCAATTCATCAGAAGAAATCTTCAGAAATTAATTTCTTGTATCTTTTATCAAAAATTATCCTTCTTGATGGATCTTTCATGTATTTTCATGCATCTTGACTTTTACTGCAATATCAAAGAGAAGACAATCAAAAATGACAAAAGTTGCATAAGACTTTACAATTATTCTTAGTTAAAACTGTCAAATGTGTTAGCATCTTGTCACACATCAACACCCTCAACTTAAAACAATTGCTTGTACTCAAGAAACTAAAACACCATACTACGATGCTTAACCAAGAGGCACATAAGATATATATCATAGTTGATTATCAAGTTTAGATCGAAAAACATTACCTTCTCCATTTTCAATCACTTTAAACCCAACTGTGTATATTAATGAAGATCAATAATATGACATAAGGGAATCAGGATATGACATTAAATTAGCAATAATAACCATGCATATATACAAATTACACTACCAAAACATTTAAGCAGCTAGCAATGCTATCAATGTGCCCCTACTACAAAAAAGTCCCTCTTCACTCATATATGAAATCAAATATTTCAATAAGGGGAAGGTCAAGAGACACTCACTCTCAGAAAGAAGTTCCAATCAATATATATGAAATACCATAAAATTGCCCTTATTTTCATTACCGAAGCTTTCAGACAGTTAAGTTTGGATCGCTATAGGAATTTTCTTTAGCTTGTAATATAGGCTTGGGGCTAGTATGAAATACAAAGATATTTAAGGTAACTAAGCCTCCTTGGCACTACACTATTTTTAGGGTCTCACTTATCAACCTTTACCTTATTTCTCCCTTTCTTGAGTAAGCAAATTCAAGATGGGTGTGGTCATTTAGTCATTCGTTTTCTTTTTTTCACAACTTTTCTTTTCTCATTCTTTTTCTACCACACCAGCCTTGCATATATATATATATATATATATATATATTTATTACCCTTTTTCATACTTACTTTACATCACGCACCCCTATGATAGCCACTCTCAACTTAGGCTATTTTCTTAAGTCAAAGTACACAATATCCAAGGAGGACCAGAGCTAAAACAGGTTCATTATGATACAAATGGGAAGGTGACAAGTATAAAAAAGAATAGGCATTCAGGCTCAAAATCAGGATCAAGGGATATTATTCACACATGGAAGGTCATTTAGGATAAAAGTAGACTAATATCAACAACGTCCTATGATCTTTTCCTAACTGCTATCCTATAACTAAGGCAAGACCAACTGGGTAAGTTATGGCTTTAACACACAGCGGGAACTAGGTAGTATCTCTCACACACATGGCATGAAGGTGGATCACAAGCTACTACCCATTAAGTTCATGGAATCGTTAGCAGTGATTATAATGTCCCTAGTATAATTCCATAAAAATATTCACAGTAGTCACATATAGATGGACATTACACAGTTACCAAGCAGACAATTGGAGAGGTATTTATTATTCCAAGAAACATCAACAAAAATATGTCAACTGTCCTAGATACTTATTTTTCCCCCAATTAACCACAACACATAACAAAACAAACACAATTATCCTAAATATGCAAGCTCTTCTAGGAACAAGACTCAAGGGAAAAGAGGCACGGCAACAAAACCCCAGGAGGAAATCAACGTGCATAAGTTTCCCCAACCTCAACTTAAAAATCATGCAATGTCCCCAATACGTTAAACCAAAGCAAGAGAGTCAGAAACATACCTATGGAACCATGGGTGCAAAGATCTGATGTCAATTATATAATACAAATACAAAAAACAAAATACCTTGGGTTGCCTCCCAAGAAGTGCCTAATTTAGTGTCGCCGCACGACCCAACTCAGTTTTTTCCTCCACCTTGAGGATATAAATTTCACCCCAAACTAAGAGTCCATCTTCATGCCTCACTCATAAGAGGGTGGTACAAAAATTAAGAAGTCGAGTAGTGGATTGAGTGTGGTAAACCACTTGGACTTAAAGTAAGGTGTGTTTTTATGTTGCTTATCAAGTGTAAAATAAAGAATATAAGATTTTTGTTCCTCTTCTTCACACTCTTCCACTATTTTAGATAATTCCACAGACAAGATATCATCTAAACATAATATGGAAAAATGCTTTGTGTGAGGCCTAACTAATTCTACTTCAAAATTTACACTATCTACTACATACTCACTTTTATTCACCTTCTCAATATCAATCTCAAGATCAAGATGACAATTGAGTGATTACGATTTTTGAGTTTTCTCCTCAAATTGGCTATTTTCCTCCTCATATTCTTCTGTATTTAGCCACTGTAAACATGGTTGGAGTGGTAACTCTTTTATCTCTGCCCACAGCTATTCTTGATTCTCTAAAATTTATTTCATCAGTTTGGTTTCTTAAATCGTGATAGCACACATATCTTCAGCATGATCACTTTGACGACAAGCCAAACTCCAAGTTACAGTAAGTAGGACAACATCCACATCATATTGTGAAGGTCCCATCCATGCACTTCTAGGTAAATCTGGACAACAAGCCTCAAAATATAATTCCCCAAAATAATAACAAGAATCGTCATCACTCAAAAAACCATCTATCAAGGATGACATCTCAATAAAGGTGTGAAAAAAATAAAATAAAAGAAAATAAAAAAATTAACTAAACAAATATTTACAAGTTTGAATTCAAGCAAGTAGGCTAAAATTCCAAGCCAAATCAATACGCCAAATTGCTCCCCTACAACGACACCATTTTTTGTAACGCTCAACTTATACATCAATTTAGTGCAAGGCGGTCGTCATCAATATATTTACCCACCTTTGGAGTCGGGGTCGAATCCACAGGGAACAATGTCAGTGGAGATTAAACTAGTTTGAAACTAAAGGTACAAGTTAAATTTGAACAAATGACACAAAAAGATAAAATGGGGGTTTTCAATGATCAAACAAATGTTAAAGTTTTAATTTACTTCAGAGCTCAAAACTAAAATTTCAATGGATCAAATCAATGATTGAGAGGAACTAGGGTTGTGATCACTATGATTAGTATTCCTCCATTGAATAATAATTGTAGTATTGGATTCTCGTGACTTATGGGAAACACCAAATTATCAGTTTTGACAGTCCATCTAAGTGTTTCTCAATCTACCTAGATGTTGAACTCCCTAATTCTCTCAAACTTAGAAAAGCATTCTGTTCATACTGATTTTAGCTCGAGTTGATCAATCTTGTTACAACACTAATCATTAGATGAGAACTTAAGCTGCCTAAATTATTATTTATAATTCGCTACCTTTAGTTTATTTCTCAGTTCAATCAAATCAACATAAGGCGGGATCTATTGTTTGCAACCAATAAATAACAATCATAATAAAGGAATTATCAAGATGTCCCCACAATCACTTAAACCCTAGCCAACTATTAAATCCATAGAGGAATAATCATAGATCCCACAACCCTAGTTGTGGATTTTAGTTCAACATGAAAGAGAAAGCAATAACAATAACTGAATTTATAATTCAAAGTGATTAAACTTACAAAAGATGTAGTAAAAAATTAATTCTCTTCCCAAATTCAAGAAGAATATCCCACAACTAAATCAAAGAATTGAAAATTGAATTCTAAGTTAAGAGACCAAAAAGAGGTAAACTGGCCTTTGGAATGAGTTTCAACCATTTTGAGATGGTCAACATGTTGTCGCCACTCAATAAACCCTAAAATCTGCTATTTATATTTGTAACTTAAGAGCAATCCGAAATTAAGAATTTAGAATATTTCTTTTAGGTAACGAAATATCTGATAACTTATCAGAAATCTGATAAGTTATCAAAGAATGTCGTCTGGTCCTCTTCATCTATCTGACAACCTGTGTGATGACCTATCTCAAGTCTGATAAGTTAGCAGACCTTGCTTCTAATTTCTGCCTTCTGCTTATGAGTGATGACATGCCTAACGGCTTATCAGAGGTCTAATAGCTTATCAGGATATGTCATCCAAAAATATTTAATTTTTTTGTTCTCTGCCTATGTGTCACGACATAGTCTGATAACTTATCACAGGTCTGATAGCTTATCAGACCAAGTCATTAGAAGAAATCTTTAGAACTTAATTTCTCATATCTTTCACCAAAAATCATCCTTCTTGATGGAGCTATCATGTATTTTTATACATCTTGAGTTTTATTGGAATATCAAAGAGAAAATAATCCAAAATGACAAAAGTTGCTTAAGAATTTGCAATTATTCTCAGTTAAAATCTGCAAATGTGTTAGCATCTGCTCACACATCATTATGGCAACTTCAATTAGAGATAATGTATTTGGCACCTAAGTTTATGATTCCATAGGATGGTTTGAGTATGGACCCATTTAATTTACTCTCCCTTGTTTTTATCATTTATGTGATTGGGGGTTTTACCATATTGGTGTGCTTTTTACTTCCCCAAATTTAAATTTTGTATTATGTGTATTGGGGATGATTATGCATCTTGATGAGTTCATATTGTTTATTATGTGCCTTGTTATTTAACTCATAATTTTATGACTACTATGTGGCTCATTTCTTCTAGTAGTGGATGAGGTAGATCTATATTGATATCTACTCCCTATGAATATATCTTTTGGGTTCGAGTCTCATTTATCATGGTACATTGTCCTTATTATGTTCCTTGAGTAATGCATGATATTGATGTTCATTTTGGTATCACGTATTTATTATATTGATGTTGACATTATTGTTACTTTTGCTATCATATTTTGAGGTTATTGATACTATTTGATGTTATTACTTGATGTAATTGATTCTCGTGGGGTAGATATATAGACTAGTGTTATCTAGTTAGAATTTCATTTCCTTGAAATTCTTATCCGACAGCTTGAGTAGATAGCTCAATTTGTTGATTTTTTCCCATAGTAAGGAGAGGCTCATTTTTCCCTCTTGGTTAGCTATGTTAGAATAATTTAGGAATGTATTCTGATATTAAAGTTAAGTTAGCTTTCTAAGGTTCTAGTTGGTTCTAAAGTTGGCAATTTAGCTATAGCCTATTTTTAAGTTTGACTCTCTTAGTCTTGCCTCCTGTGTTATAGAGTTTTTTATTTGGAAATCCCTTTCTAAATATCCTGTTGGTGAGCTTGACCAATTTTGGATCAGTTATTTGTTTTGGTTATTTTATTGCCCAAAAGTGGGTTTGATTTGGACATTGAGATGTCCTGAGTTCATTTCTTAGATTTGTTGGATTCATCTCCTTATGATGGTTTGCCTTAGTTATTAGTGCTTACATTGGATGCTCTATTCTCACCATCATGTGATTCTTGTCTTTCATAGAATTAGGGAGATAGAGGCAAATGTCTTTTCCTATGATAGATTAATAAGTGGGAAAATATGAAATTCTTTGTCTTGAGTTATTAGACTTTCTATTGGTCTTGACATTGACCTTGGATTTGAGATTCATACTTTTGTCTTTGATGATGTAATTAATGGATGTATCGAGTATAATTGTTCTACTTGGATGGATTCAGGAAATCCCCATTTAAGAGTTTGTTCTGCCCAATGAGGCTTGGTAGAGTGTTACTCCATAATGATATATATCTATGGCTATTCTTTGCAGAGATAGAGTGTTGGATTGATTAGTTTCTAGCTTGAGTTGCATTTCTCTGAGTTGCTAGAGTTTTTACCATTACTAGCAGAGTTTGCAGTCTTGGGGAAGTTCTTAAGTATGCTTTGATGGTTCATTTCCTCTAGCGGATATGAAGTGAATCTCCTGAGTTTTTATCCAGTGATTTATCCTTTATTACAATTTTGTTCTCTAGCTATATTTCTATTTTGCCTCGCCATGATTTCTATTTTGTGGCTGCACTTCATGCTCCCTAGCTTTTATAAAATTGGTTGTTGCATTTTCATTAGGTGGTTATCCACGTGGTGATTTTGTTTTTCAGATATGTCTCGATTGTGGCTTGGTATGATTTATCCTAGATATATCAGATTTGGATGCTAAGTTGAGTTTAGTAGTTTACATTGATATAGCCTTATTAGCTTAGTTAATGATTTGATGCCTTTGAATGGCTATTTTGAAGTTATGATAGATTTGGACAAAAAAGATCTACCCATTTTAAGATTTGGCTTGGGTAGTCAAAATCAAGAAGTTCAACCATGATATTGAGATTTAGGCTTGGAGTTGTAGAGTTTGCATGCAACCTTTATTTTAGGTTTTGATCAGTTCAAATTTTATTTATTAGCCGATTAATCCTGCATTGTGGTTACATATTTGGTCTTCTCGACTTTGGCTGGATTATAGTTGATAAGTGTTTAGATGATAACCCATGAACCTGACATTAGTTCTTTAAATTTTGACCTCAAGTCTTTAGTCTACTTTGAGAATTTTAGATGATATACTTAGTGGGAGTAGTATGCTTGAGTTGGATTCAGTATGGTTTTATATTCTATTGTTGAGACATTTTGTACCAGAATATTCTGTTATGAGTAGTTATGCCTTGATCATATGGGTTCCAGTCTTACTTGCCATTTAGACTAGTGGTGGCACTTACATAGATTGTATTTCTTTATTATCTCTATTTGTAAGCACAGATAGCGCCTTATGAGCTTATTCTCATGGTTTCCGTATATACTTTCAATGGATTAATTTTAGTTCTCAAGTCCTTTTAGATGAGACTGCATAGACAGGACTAAGGTGATTTTCCCCTAGTTCAGAGTAGATAGCAAGTATCAATTCATAAGAGAAAGTTATATTTAGATTTGGAGTCGGTTGTTAGCCACATGCCTTTGGTTGGTTTGTCTTTGATGATCCTTTGTTGATTTTTTATCGTATAGAGATGGTATCAGTGTGTTGTAGTTTAGATTTGTGTGCATCATCCTTTTTTGGTTTAGTTGGAGGCCATTTGGTGTTTGAAATTGTGTTTTGTCTGTTAGGGAGTGGAGTGAGAGAGGTAGTTTAAAAAGGGATACCTGTGGCAAAATCCCTTGGAAGAATTTTTGAAGTTATTTGGCAAGTCGTGGTTGGAGTATCTGGTCCAAGTACCTTATCCTTTTGAGCTTTTGAGGTTTTTTCTATATGTTGACTTTCGAGGATGAAAGTCCTTTTAGTAGTGGATATTGCAATGACCCTTTAAGTCATATGTCATATTTCTGCTTATTTTGCCATTAGGGATTTCCCATAGTTGCCCCAAGTTATTTATGATTTGTTGGGATTGACGATTCTATTATCGGGCAGTTTGCTAGGTTTTTAGAGCCAATTCCCTCTTTAGAAGTCTTTGCTAGTTCCAAATAGCCATTAGGCAAAAACTTTAGTAAAACGATCACACATGCGAATTCTGACATTGTCAGCATCTTCGAAATACCAATTTAAGGTTGGGTAGACCTTTATTTTAGGTCCTAATGCACCCAAGCTCTTTTCAACCTATTGGTCAGAAACTTGGAAAATCAGTAATTTGGGTGTGGGACCCAAACTTGTTAAAAATGACCATGAATGGAAAATTTTACTCTACTATTATGCCTGAAAAGTTGAATTTAGTGTGGTTAGAAAGTTCATTTGCAAAAATTAGATTCTGAATGAATCCCCAGGCATTGTTGAAAACTTGGAAATTTCCAACTTTCTTGTTGCTGTGCTTGTGTAATCGTCGAAAAGTCATCATGATTGCCCTACTGTGATTGCTATAGGGTTATTTTGATCGCCCTAGTACAATTGCTATCCCTATACTGTGATAGCAACATCTCCATACCTAGTATGGGTATAAAATCACCCCTTAGGCCACATTTTGGTAATTTTCTATTCAACTTTGTGACCTAAAACCTCTACAAGGGTGTTACAACTTTAAATTGAGTCATCGGGGTTACTTGGGATCTTTATTAAATCTTTTAATGCGAATATCTTTGGATTAAAGGTAAGAATCCTTCAAATATATGCTTGAATTTCTTCAATTTTTTACCAAAACACCAAATAACTTGAGGGCTTTATTTTAGCCCCAAATTAACTTGGTTTTCATCCATTTCTTTATGGTTTCGATTCCTTGATCACGTGTGAATGTTCGGTTGATCTTGGAATGTTATTTTTGTAAGTGGGATTCACTTAGGGTTTTGAGGTAGTTTTTGGACCTAAAGAACAATGGTACAATATAGGTATCATTATTCTCGTATTGATGAGTAGGTTATGATTTTAATAGTGTAATGACATTTTTGGGATTGTGAAATGAGATGAGCTTTTAGTGAATAATGTAAGGATTTGCAGTTCCGCTTGTGAGGTAGGCTTCTGTCTACTCTTCTACATAAGATGATGTGTGATATATATTTTGAGTAAGTATGAATGTTAAGTTTGATTATGGATAGAATGTCTAAATTTTTATTATTGAAGTTTAGGGATTATGTGAGGGCTTTGACTCGTAAGGTGAAATACTTAGTACTCCTTTAGAATCTTATCACCTGCTCCCTTGATTGAGCTAATTCATACAATGGATTTGATATAATGCTAGGTTTGGGATGTGGTTTTAGCATTGGAAATATGGTTAGTATATTTAACCTAATTTGGGATATTGTTGGTGATTTTGAAAGATTAATTTAGGTAGAGTTTGACTTAAAACTCCATATTTCTAGATGAAGTTCCTATCATAGGATTGGTTAGGGCTTACTAGACTCCTAGAAGTTAAAAAAGATACCAAAGCCTAGTTCGGGAGTAAGAATTGCTTAAATATCAAAATTGAGGATTAGAAGTGGTTTTTTCCCACCCACCTTAGGCTAAGAATTGTATTAGCCACTGTGGACTTAAATACAGATTTTAGGCATAGTTGAGGCTAGTTAACCCTTAATATAAGGTAACTTTGTGACTTGGTGTGTCATGATATATTTTCCACGAATAATTATTAATGGATTAAGGATATGATATACTTCTTAGATGTTACTTCCACTTAGATATGATGTTGGGCTAATCAAGATTTACTCTCTCTTAGATATGTTGTTGGGCTTATAGACAGTTACTTCCTCTTAGATATGATGTTGGGCTTGTAGAGATCTTACATCCTCTTAAATATGATGTTGGCCCTATAGAGATGTTACTTCTTCTTAGATATCATGTTGGGCCTATAGAGATGTTACATCTTCTTAGATATGATATTGGGCCAATTGAGATGTTACTTCTTCTTAGGTATGATGGTGGGCCTAAATAGATGTTACATCTTCATAGGTATGATGTTAGACCAATTGAGATTTTCCTTCCTCTTCTAAGATAATATTGAACCTTTCGATATGTTATTCCTCGTAGATATGATAATTTTCCTAGAGAGAGATATTCCTCATAGTCGTGATATATGACATATAGATATGAGATGTCTTGTTGATCTGATATGACTCACAGTTATGAGTTAAGCCTTATGTATTTAAGATGCCTCCTAGATGTGAGATGTTTAAGAATCCTCCTAGATGTTAGATGCTTATACATAGTATGCCTCCTATATGTGAGATGCCTTATACATTTGAGATGCCTCCAATATGTGAGATACTTATTGATATGTATGCCTCCTATATGTGAGATGCCTTATAGATTTGAGATGCCTCCTATATGTGAGATGCTTATTGATAGTATACCTCCTAGATGTGAGATTCCTTATATATTTGAGATGCCTCCTAGATGTGACACTTATTGTTACATAGTGCCTCCTAGTAGGATATGATCACAATATTCTTATGGCTTATAAGATATGTTATTCCTTATAGTTGTGTTATGTCTTATGGATACGATATGACTTTCTTACATGTTTATTGATATATGCACCAAATGAGTATATGAGCCTAAGACCGTGATTATGATGTTGTGATTATTTCGGACAAACTATTTGGCTAAATTCCATGTTATGATATGAGTTTACAATTCGGGTGATCTTTATCCTTGTAGAGGATGTGATTTTAGTTTATTGATATATTAATGCATATTATGGTATAATTGTGATGCATAGATACGGTATATTCATGATTCATAGATATGGTATATTCATGATGCATAGCCTTGGTATATTCATGATGCATAGATGTAGTATTTTCATGATGCCTATATATGGTATATCCATATCCTTGTAATAAGGTAGCCTTACTGTCCAAAATCAAATCTCAGGACAATCCGAAAGAATACTTCCTCATTCTAGCCCTCGTGCTAGACACTAATTCCAGAGAATACCGAGACAACTGATGAAACTTCATGGCATTCTCCTTGACTATCATCCTTCCTTGCCTCAGATTCATGAATTCTTCATCCTTTATCTTCCTCAACTCTGAGGAAAGAAGTGATCAAGAAAAGCTTTAGAAAAGTCCTCCAACTAGCCAGATTGGGCATCAATACCCCAAATCTTCTCCTACTCTTCATACCACTGATGTGCTACATCTTTCAACTGATAAGCTCTAAACTCGACACCTTCCACCTTAGTAACATTCATCAGACAAAACATCTTTTCTATTTTATCTATGAAACCTTGTAGATCCTTCTCAACTCTCGTACCAATGAAAACAGGAGGACTAAACCTCATAAATTGGCCAACTCAAGTGTCCTAAAATAATGGAGCATTAAAATCCACACGCTTAGTCTGAGGGGAAAATGACTGAGTATGAAAATGGATCGACTGGCAAAACACTGCATTAGACACGTCAACTTAAGGTGTTTAAGGAGGGACAGGAGAAACTGGTGGAGATCTATTAGGTAAATCAAAAGTAGAGACCGTATACTAGGTTTGAATAACCTAAGTAGGACGATCTCCATTTCCATTGTCCTCATACAGGATAGGAAGGTTCCCACGGAAATCGGATCTTCTCAAAGTCATGATTTGGAAGGAGAACAAATGAAAATGAGAGAGATTCGAGATCTTACACTCTATAGCTGAAAAAACAACAAGAAAGGGAAATATTCCTAACTGCTACGTATCCTCTTCTCTATAAGTGTGGTGCATTGGGCACCTATAAAAATACACAGCTGGACATGATTTTGTTGACACCAAATTGACTGAACCTAGGCTCTAATACAAATCGGACACGACCTAAGATAGGGCGTGTTCGTGTCGAGTAACTCGGATCCAACAAGGACCATAGACCACCCCCAATATCCAAACCATCAACCACCTTACCCTATGTGAGATGAATTCTGAACATATAAAAAGATATGAAAACTATAAATCAAAGATATTATGATAAGAGTATAACCAACCAACAACGAAACAAACTCAAATCTACAGTAGTCTAACAAAGCCTCTACCAAATAGAACATAAATAATTTGTCGCGAAATGTCCCCGACCATATCCAAAAATAGTATCCAATAATATATTACTCAAAAGAAAATATTTTCCATAAATGGAGCCTTGAGAAGCATGGATTCTCACCATTTCAAGTAGACTCTCGATCAATATATGATTACTGAGCAGGAGATGTTGAAGTATGGCCAAGTCCTATATTGCGTAGAGATACAACATGCATAGACGGTTAGTGATGAGAGGCATAACATATAACTCATGGATTGGGAATAACATAATTCCATTATAATAGTTCGAATCATACAAAATTCCATGCATATTATCAAATGTATTTACATATATATTTGCATATCACATGCCAAAGTAGGAACAATGCTTAACATTCATTTTTAATTAAACCTTAGTCTGGATTGAGTATCTCACCATCATATTAGTAGTGCCCAAGGGCTATATGTTCCCTAGTTCTAACCTCACTGATCGAGCTCCAATGCATGTAGCTGCACAAACTGAAGAATAATCTCATTTATATGTATGGGGGACTCGAACCATTGAATAATATACTTGGGTGACTTAAGAACCCAATCATAAGTGTGAGATAGGGGACTCGACCCTCAAATTATAATTAAAATAACAATAAGGTGGACTCAAACCACTTGGTCTAAGGAAGGGGACTCAAACCCTAAAGACATAACAACCCCTACACTGGCTAGCGCGGTTCCTATTATCGATCACTTTTACCTACCCTTTAATGAAGTAGCTACACAAACCTCTTTTAAAGAAAAATTAAAACATTTACCATATATTTCTATACACTGACCCATGTTTCACATTAAGGCATACGTTGTTTGTGTCATCATAAAAACTAAACTTACAAGGTAATAACATCATACCAAAATAATTTCCATTAATTTGGTGAGAACAAATCCCTTTGTTCATTAAATCAGACCATTATGTTTCAAATACCTCTTTATGTCATGTAATAGTTCTAGACTGGTTCAATTTCACAAATTCCCATATTTCTTATAATTGAAAACCAATTCCACATCATGGGGTTTTGGTTAGAACCACATCAAAAGTCACAAGTTTGGTAAATTCACAATTCCCTAGTCCATCCACAATACCCAAGAACCCACAAGCTCAAAACTATAATTAAAACATAAGAAATGTATTATAAAATCATGGGAAAATATTTAATCGACTATTCATGTCAAAACCCTTAACCATGTAATAACCACTACTTTGGATTTCATAAATATCCATGTGCTTTCATAAAGTTGAGATATTTAGGATTAGTTTCACATGCTTGAATTAAAAGGTTTCATGAAGAGAAATCAACCTTTGAGACCTTAGACAACAAAATGGTAAAACCCTAGCTTTACTTGGTTGAGAGGATTTTGAACGAGTAAAAAGATTTTTTAATTCGTTAAAGTATGAAATGAATGCCCTAAAAGTGTTTTATAGATGTGGGGTCAAAATGTTTTTTAGAGGGTAATGTCTAAAGTGTCCCCAACTTAAAAGCTGAAAAAGTCATCTTTGGTTTTGAGTCAACCCTTGATTCGTAGACACTCCTTACCACTCATCACCACGAGTCATAACTAAGATAGTACCACTAAGGCACAATACATTATTATCCTTATGACTCAACCAACAATCTGGTAATGAGACCCTAAGACTCGTAGGGTCAAGTCTTAGCCAACACAGAACCCAAAGTGTGACTTACACTAGACTCACTATCATTAAACCTTATAAATCATATCATATCCTTATGGCTCATAATGATCCATTCATACAAAGAGTAGAATCAAGCCTCAAACTTACTAATTTGGTTACAACTCATCCTAACAACTCCTCAGAACACCTTACGACTAATAGGATCCATTCGTAACAAGGGTAGTGAGCTTAAAGCTCAAGGAATTTTCAAATGACAACATCTATGGTGTTTCACTGATGTAATGACTTGGGACTACCCCGTAGTCATCACACGGTGCTTACGACCTTGAAGGACCACAAACTGGCCCATGAATGATATCTGTTGTAAGTACTGAATAATAATACTGTAATTAATGTAGAAAATGGGTTAAAATGCCATAAGGTTTAAAACATCTAAAATACTGATAAAATATAACATCTGTAAAATTTGATATAGTATAAAAATCTTGTCTGAAAAGTCTCTAACTGAATCTTTCTGAAAGTGGAGTTGATGGGACAATCCCCTAACTAACTTCATCTACTAAACTACTACATCTATTGAAATATTGAAATAAAAGAACATCCTCGATATATGAGGACTTACTAATGGATGTACTACTGCTGGCTAAATCTGGCTAAATACGGTCAGGAACCTGAGCATCTAAACTTATGTTATGAAACATCATAGCATAAGAAAGTATACGTCAGTACGTGGGAATGTACTGGTTTGCTAGATGAGGTAAGGTAGAATGCAAGGGTTCATATGCCTGAACATGAATAATAACTGACTAAATGATATAGACTAACTAAATATGAGAGTATGTGAATAACTGGTACTACTGAAATCACTGAGTATGCAACACTATGGATATACATAGATATATATTGTATCAGACTTTTCTAAAGCTAAGTACTGAGTTCTGATAACTGAGTAACTGATATCTAAAGTTACTAATAACTGAATTACTGATACTAATTGACTGTGTTTAGCAATCCTGATTTTTTAGAGCTGAACTGAGTTCTAAACTGAAGATTGAAACTGAAACTGTGGGAGGTAATCATCTAACTAACATGCCCCAAATAAGATAAGATAACTGAGTTGGGGTCCAATATATAACCCCAATTGGAAGTGTGTCTATACCATTCCACAAGTAAAGACAACTGTTGTGGATTCAGTCATAACTAGCGGGTGACCCCTAAGATCTGTCCTAAACTAGCGGGTGATCCCTGAGTATGTCAGTTCAACCTAACGGGTGACATCTCTTAACCTACACTGGCAACATAGTTCTGGAACTTAGGGATTGCTTCTAGGGACCCAATCCTAACTAATGAGTGAGACCCTAGTCCTAGGCTCGCTCGGTGCTGAATACAACTCCCAACTGAAAGACATTGATCTGATCATACAAAACTGGATTGGACTGAAACAGAGTTTACTGAGTTTTCCAAAGTTCTATAATTGACTGAGTTCTACTGAGTTCTGTAATTGTCTAAGAGTACTATTGATCGTGACATGACTGATACTATCTTATCACTGACACTGGCTCTAGGTAAACAACTAAATTATCAAGTATTAAATACCCCAAAGACTCGATAGCATGAAAAGTAAAGCAAAGAATCATCTTGAATAACATAACAATTTTCACTTGGTCATAATTCATTCATAGAGACATTTCAGCAAAAACTTAAGAAGCATGGATGGGGAATACATATTAGCATGCTATAATGACATTATTACATTCTCATAGACAATTTATCAAATACATAAGAAGCATACTTGGTTCATTAAATCATAAAAACTTTAGGTTAACATGGTTACAACAATTAACTTGCAAATTGAAGGGTTTGTCATGAATATCATGTAATTCAACACATACTAGAATCAATTCTTGGAACTTGTAATCTAAATTTTGGATTAAAACTCAAACAACATCATGAACATGAATTCATTCTAATTCAAACATAGAAATCATAATTCATAAATTTTGTATTTTGAAAAAGAATTATTGGTCTCCAAGGAAGGTAAGGATCCATGGATGAATATCTAACATACCTTAATTTGAGAGTTTCTTGGAGTTCTTGGAGAAATTCTTGAGATTGACCTTGATTCTTAAGAGTTAGGGTTTATTTTCTTGAGAGAAAATTATCTTTTGATTTTAGGAAAAAGTGAATAATAAAGGGTTTAAACGTTTTTAGGGATTAAATCCCATATCTGGATGAATTAAAATCATGGGGAAAAACTGTTTTAACCCTAGCAAAACTTTAAGTTTTCATGCAATTTTTCTAATCTGGACCCCTGGCGCGACTCGCCACTATCGCGCCAAGCCACTAGAAAATGACAATTAGGAAATTGGATGGTAGCGCAACACGGTAGAATTGTGTTGCCACCTTGGTTGTGAGCTAGAAGTTCATCGCGATGCAGTGGGATCGCATTAGAGCACTAGAAAAGGGCAATTTTAAAATTAAGCCCTGGCGCAAAGCGCCAATATCATGGAGGCTCAATGGTTTTTGGCAATTGCCATTTTGGCTGGCTCCATAATGAGCTGATGGCTTAGGTGGTACACTGTCTTACTAAAATAGCTATAACTCTTTGTCCGAGCGCTGGATTTGGGCAAATTTTTTATCGATGGAAAGCTTATTCAAAATCTTTAAAATTCCACATGTATAAAAGTGTATTCATCTTTAATAAAAGTCTTTGCATTTATGGGATGCATTTGAGCCAGGTAAAAGTATGGGTTGTTACAACTGAGCTTCCCCTTTTATCCCAAATCTCATGACTCCTTTCTCAGGAGATACTTTCAAGAACACCCAATCACTTACTTCAAAATCTAATTCCCTTTCCCTTATATGTACATATGACTTCTGGCAACTTTGAGTAGTGTTAAGTCTTTCTCTAGTCATCGTTACCTTCTCCATATCTTGGTCAACCAATTCAGGGCCAAACAACTTGGACTTACCTAACTCGAATAACCCAATAGAAGACTTGCACCTTCTTTTGTAAAGATCCTCAAAAGGTGCCATTTGAATACTAAAATGATAATTGTTATTTTACGTGAACTCAATAAGAGGAAAATGGTACCCTTAAATAGCTTTTAAATTAATCACATTGGCCCTTTACATATCTTCTAATGTTTGAATATTGAACTCCTTTTTCCCATCTTTCACCTGAGTACCTAAAACTTTCTAAAACAAATGCCATAAATGAGAAGAGAGTTGTGTACCTTAGTCTAAAATGATGGATAATGGTGACATATACAACTTCACTATATCCTGAATGAACCACTTAGGATAATAATCTCCTAAATAATTAGTCCTCACCGGTAATAAATTAGAAAACTTAGTCATTCTTTCCATAATGACCCAAATAGAATCATACTGATTGTAAGACTGTGGAAGACCCATAATTAAGTCCATATTAATCATATCCCACTTCCACATAGGCAACTCTATATCTTGGTACATTCCAATAGACTTTAAATGCCTTAAATATTTAACCTTAACTTGCTGAAACACCATACACTTAGCCATAAAGTTCACCTACTCTTTATTCATATTATTCCACCAGTAGATTTCTTTCAAGTCATGATACATTTTAGTCAAATATAGACGAAGCATATAACTATACTTATGAGCCTCAGTCCAATTCCTTTTCCATAACCCAACAACATTTGGAACACACAACCTTCCTTGGTACCTCAAGATACCATCTCCTTAAATATCAAAAGCTATAACCTTTTGCTGACCCATATTTTTCTTAATTTGGATAAGTACAATATTTATAACATGTTTCTCCTTTACCCTTAACCACTTCATAAATAATTATCTCTCTATCCTCATAGTCTAAAAAATGAACTCCCAAATTGACCATCCTATGAATATCCTTCACCAACCCTTTTTTCTCCTCATCAATATGTGATAAACTCCCTATACATATCCTCAAAAGATCATCAACAACAACTTTTACTTTACCTGGATGGCAGTACAAACTCATGTCACAACTATAAGCAATTCGATCCACCAACTCTACCTAAGATTATATTCCTTCTACGTAAAAACATATTGTAAGATTGTATGATCTAAATAAATATCCACAAGCACCCCATTTAGATAATAGCACCAATTCTTCAAAGCAAAAACCACAACCACCAACTTTAGATCCCGAGTCTGATAATTCCTCCAATGAACCGTGTGCTGCCAGGAAGCATAAGCTATAGACTTGATATGCAACATAAAAACACAACCTAGTCCTATATGGGTATGTATCACAATACATAACAAAAGATCAGTACCATCAAGTAGGGTCAAAACTCGTACAAAATTCAACTTATCCTTCAACTTCTAAAAACTACCCTTATAAGTATTTTACTACAAAAACATAACCTTTTTTGGGTCAACCTTGTCATTGGAGAATTAATAAAAAAGAAACATTCCATAAACCTCCTATAAAACCCAGCTAAGCCCAAGAAGCTCCTAATATCGGTTTTACTCAAGGGTTGTAATTACCTTTTAGGTCATTGTTAGGGATTTCAAATAGATTCCATACATAATTTATCACATTTTAGGACTGACGGTTTGGTTATCAGTAATTTCATTTGGTTTTCAGATCTAATTCCTTTCTTAGAAGTCTTTGTTGGTTCCAAATGGCCACCGAGAAACAGATTTAGTAAAATAATCTCGTAAGTCAATCTGACTACTCCAATAGATCCATATTATCTATATGATTCTAGGTGGACCTTTGGTTTGGGTCTCAAGGTACCCGAGCTTATTTCAACCTATAGGTCGGAAAGTTGAAAACTTGGTAATTTAGGTGTGTGACCCAAATTTGATTAAAACGACATCAAATGGAATATCCAACTCCATCATTGCATCTAGAACATAAAATTTAGTGTTTTTACATAGTTCATAAGTTAAATTATTTTTTAAAAAGAATCTCGAGGCGTTGTTGAAAACTTGGAAAATTTCTATGTTTTTTGGTTCTAATGCTTGTACGATTGCCGAAAAGGAGTCATGATCACCATATTATAATTGACAGAGGATTATTACAATATCTCTAGTGCGATGACCATCTGTATACTGTGGTAGCAATATCTCCATACTTGGTAGGGGTATAAAATGACCCCTTAGGGTGCATTTTTGTCATTTTCCCTACATCTTTTAGACCTAGAAACCTTAAAATGGTCTGATGACTTCAAATTCAGTTTTTTGGATGACTTCAAAGCCTTATTCACAACTTTTAATGAGAATATCTTTGGATTTAAGGTAAGAATTCTTCAAATCCATGCATGAATTTCTTGAATTTTTTACCAAAATCTCAAATAGCTTGAGGGCTTGATTTTAGCCCTAAATTATCTTGGTTTTCACCCATTTCTTGAGGTTTATGATTCCTTGATCATGTGTGAACATTGGGTTAACCTTAAAAAAAGTTATGTAAGTGGGACCCTCTTGGGGTCTTCAAGTCATTTTTGGAATAGAAGAACAACAGTTCAATATAGGTATCGTTATTCTCATATTAATGAGTAGTTATGATTTTTATAGTATGATGGCATTTTTGGGATTGTGAAATAAAGATGAGATTTTGGTGAGGGATGTAAGGATTTATTATTTGGCTTTGAGTTAGGCTTTTATCTACTTTTCTCCAAAAGATGATGTGTGTATGCATGGTGTGTGAGTTTGAATATTATAGTTTATTACGAGTAGAATGAATAAATATTTATTATTGATGTTTGGGGATTAGGTGAGGGTTTTAGCCTATAAGTTTAAATGCTTATTAAACTTTTAGAATCCTATTACCTTCTCCCTAGATTGAGCTAATTTATAGAATGAATTTCATATAATGCTAGGTTTGAAATATGAATTTAGCATTGGAAGTATTGTTAGTATATTTAGCCTTTTTTAAGATATTGTGGTGGTCTTGAAATTTTGATTTTGGTAGAGTTGACCTAAATGCCCATATTTTTAGATGAAGTTTCTATCATAGGATTGGTTATGGCTTACTTGACATCTAGAAGTTGAACTTGATACCTTATCCTAGTTTGGGGTATGAATTGCCTAAATATAGAAATTTAGGATTAGAAGTGGGTTCTTCTAACCTACCTTAGGCTAAGACATTGATTAGCCCATGTGGACTTAATTACAGATGTTAGGTATAGTTGAGGCTATTAAGACTTTAGTCTAAGGTTACTTTGCTACTTGGTGAGGCATGATGTATTTTCCCTGGATAATCATTAATGTCTTATGGGTGTGTAATTCCTCTTAGATATGATATTGGGCCTATATAGGTGTTACTGCCTCTTAGATATGATGTTTGGCCTATAGGGATGTTACTTCATCTTAGATATGATGTTGGGCCTGTAGGGATGTTACTTCATCTTAGATATGATATTGGGCCTCCATAGATGTTACATCCTCTTACATATGATGTTGGGCCTATAGAGTTGATACTTCCTCTTAAGTATTATATTGGGTCTTTAGAGATGTTACTTCCTCTTAGATATGATATTGGGCCTATAGAGATGTTACTTCATCATAGACATGATGTTGGGACAATAGAGATGTAACATCCTCTTAGATGTGATTTTTAGTCTATAGAGATTTTGCTTCCATTTTAGAGATGATATTGGACCTTTAATGATGTTATTCAACATAGATAAGATAATTGGCCTACAGAAACAATATTCCTCATAGTGAGATATGTGAACTACAATTATAAGATGTCTAATAGATGTGACATGCCTTATAGTTATGGGTTAGGCCTTATATATTTAAGATGCCTCCTAGATGTGAGATGATTTTTGAAGGTATACCTCCTAGATGTGAGATGCCTTATATATTTGATATTCTCCTAGATTTGAGACACGTATTTATAGTATGCCTCCTAGATTTGAGGTGTCTCCTAGATGTGAGAGTCTTATTGATAGTATGCCTCCTAGATATGAGATGCTTTATATATTTTAGATTTCTCCTAAATGTGAGATGTTTATTTATAGTATGCCTCTTAGATGTGAGACACCTTATATATTCTAGATGCCTCCTAGACGTGAGACGCTTATTGTTGTATAGTGTTTTCTAGTAAGATGATCAGAATATGCTTATGGCTTATACGATATGTCATGCCTTATAGTTGGTAATAGATTATGGATATGAGTGACTTAAGTGTTTATTGATATGTGCTTCGGATGCATATATGGTCCTGAGGTCATTATTATGAAAATTTGATTATTCTGGACATACTATTTGGCCAAAGGACATGTTATGATATGAGTTACCTATACGGGAAGTCTTTATCCTTGTAGAGTAGGTGATTAGAGTTTATTGATATACTAATTCTTATGGTTACATTATGTCCATACTGGAGGTGGAATGCATAGATACGGTATATATATGATGCATAGATACGGTATATTCATGATGTATAGATATGGTATTTTCATGATGCATAGACAAGATATATCTACGATGCATAGATGTGGTATATTCATAAGGCATATATGTGGTATATTTATGAGTCATAGAGGTGGTACATTCTTTGTCTTTAAATAAGTAAGTAATGTGACTCTAACTAAAATATAAACTTATTGTTATGTTTCCTAAACAAGAGTTAAAGTCTATTCTCCACCTTAAATTGGATTTCTTTCATAATAAGAAATGCATGTCTTAATGAATAACCTATAAGTAGAATAAATTATTAATTATGTTTTAAAGACTTGGTTGAGACAAATTCTGATCTAGGATTTGATACTACAAATTACTCCAGTCGTGAGAGATTTTGACCCTTTCGATACTTTTAAAATGATTTAGTCCCTAAGTTCACTCCGGAAAACATATTAACGGATTTACACCCTTTTATCCATCTCTTAAGTTCATGCACCTATGATATATCTAAATACACATCACTCTGGCATAGTACAGAGAAAGTTATTCTATTAATGATATAAATTCCGAATAAAACCTTATGATAGTAATAAAATTCATGTTACGTATATATATTTATTGATAATGTGACATTGAGGATGAAGGTATGGAAATATACTCTACCTTGCATTTTTTATGTTTGTTTACTTTATCCCTTGTGGAGCTCGCTCTCTATTGTTGACATTGATTGGGATATTATAATGATATGGTGATACCTGGCAAAGCCAAAGGATATTTTGATGATGCTATGATACCCAACAACGCTAGTAAATATTATGATGATGTTATGATACCCGACAAGGCCTTAGGATGGTTTTGATGATACATTGATCCCTGTCAAAGCCGAAGGATGATTATAATAATGTGCCTCTATGTACATCTATCGATTTGAGTTCAGTAAGGTCATAGGATGGCCTAAGACTAGGCTCTTAGAGCTCCAAACCTGCTATCATGATGATAACAACAATCACCTAATGGCCTCGGATAAGGAGCTCTAGCCGAAGGGTAGGAACCAGAAATCTCCCACTTCTTCGTAGAACAATTTCCATCATCTCTACGGCTCTGATACTGACCCCCATCCTGATAAAAAAAAGGTAAAATTCATTCTCTACCTCTCCCCAAATTTAGCTTGTTTCTTTTTCTTTTCCCCAACCTACAACATATAAACCACAAGCCGAGAAATATCCATATCCTTGTTTAATATGGTAGCCTTACTCTACATAATCAAATATTAGGACAATCCAAAAGTAAACTTCCTTATTCTAGCCATCTTGTTAGACACCAACTCTAGAGCATTCCGAGACAACTGATGAAACTTCAAGGTATACACCTTGACTATCATCTTGCCATGCCTTAGATTCACAAATTCTTAATCCTTTGCCTCCCTCAACTCCCAAGGAAAGCAGTGATCGATAAAATATCTTGAAAAGTCCTCCCATAAAGCAGACTCAGCATCAACAACCCTAAGATGGTCCCACCCTCCATACCACTAATGTACTACATCCTATAACTTATAAGCTGCAAACACTGCACCTTCCACCTCAGTAATATATATCATGCAAAAAAAATTTACTATTTCATCTATAAAAACTTAAGGATCCTCCTCAACCCTCGTACCAGTGAAAATAGGAGGACTCAACCTTATAAATTTGAAAACTAAAGTGGACTCAGACAATGGAGCAAAAAAATCCGCATGCTCAGTATAAGAGGCAATCAACTGAGTAAGCAAATGGATCGAATGGCAAAACTCATCCTTAGACATATCACCCTCAGGCTTTTGAGGAGGGACAGGAGAAACTGGTAGAGATCCATTAGGCCAATAGGAAGTAGTAACCCTAGATCGGGTCTGAACTCCAAGAGTATGATTAACCCATTTCCATTGTCCTTTGATGGGATATGAAGGTTCCCACGGATATCAGATCTTATCAGAGGTATGATCTAAAATGCGAACAAACAAAAATAAGAGAGATTCAAGATCTTAGACTCTATAGCTCAAAATAGAAAAAACAAGAAAGGAAAACATTACTAACTGCCTCATAGACTCTCCCATATAAGTATGGTGCACTACATACCCATAAAAAAGACTCTACTTGGCATAAGTTTGCATACATAAAATTGACACTGAACCTAGGCTCTAATACAAATCTGAATCAACCTGAACTAGAGTCTGGTCATGTAGGGTATCTTGGATCCAACAAGGACTGGAGACCTCCCCGAATATCTAAACCATCAACCACCTTACCCTATGTGGGATAAATTCCAAACATATAACAAGAAAACTAGAAATAAAAAATATTATGATAAAAGTATAACTAACCAATAACCAAACCAACCCAAGTCCACAGTAGTCCAACGAAGCCTCTACCAAACAGAATATCAATAAAGCATCATGATATTCTCTCGATCATAGAAAAAATAGTATCAATAATCGATGATTCAAAAAAATATAATCCATAAATAGAGCCTTTCAAAGCATGAAAGCTCACCACTTCAAGTTGACTCTCAATCAATTTATGAATACTAAGCAGGAGAAGTCTAATTATCGCCAAGTCCTCCATCGCGTAGGGACACAACGTATGTAAACTGTTAGTGATTGGAGCGCTAACGGGTAACTCAGGGATAGGGGATAACATAATTCTATGATAATAGTTCTAATCATACAAAATTCCATGCACATTATCAAATGCATTTGCGTAAATATGTGTATATCACAAGCTGGGGTAGGGAACGAGGCTTAAGATGCATTTTTAAATAGTAGTTTGGATTGTATAGCTCAACCATCATATTAATAGTAACAACGGGCTATATGGGCCCTAGTTCTTACCTCATTAGTTGGGCTCTAATTCATGTATCCGTACAAACCATTGGATAATATCATATATATACACAGTGAACTCGAACCCTACAATCATATTCTAAGATGACTTCAGCACCAACACCCAATCATAAGTGTGAGATAGGAGACTTGATCCTCCAATGATAATAATAATAACAATAAGGTGGACTCAAACTACTTGGTCTTAGCAATGGGACTCGAACCCTCAAGCCATAACAACCCCTACACTGGCCAGCGCGATTCCCAGTATTGATCACTTGGACCTCTATTTTCACCACTCAACTACACGTCCCTCTTTTAAAGCCCAATTAAAATATTTACCACAGATTCTAATTTCCTGAACCATGTGTCACATTAAGGCATACATTGTTGGTATCGGCAGACCAACTATACTTTCAAGTAATATCATCATCCCAAAACATTTTGTGTTAACTTAGGTAGAATAATTTCCTTTGTTCATTCATTCATACCATTGAGTTTCAAATACCATTTTATATCATGCAATAGTTTAAGACTAGTTTAACTTCACAAATTCCCACATTTATCATAATTAAAAAACTATTCCACATCATGGGGTTGGGTTTATAACCACTTTAAACGTTATATGTTTTGGAAATTCACAATTCCCTAGTTTTATGTACAATACCCAAGCACCCACAAGTTTTAAACCATAATTAAAACATAAGTAATTCATGATTTAACACTATGGGAAAATGTTTAATTGACCATTCATTTCAAAACCGTAAGCTATGTCCAAAATTACAACTTAAATCATGTAAATAACCATGTGCTTTCATGTATTAGAGATGTTAAGTTTAAGGGTAGAGTCACATGTCTAAATTACATGGTTTCATAGAGAATAATCGACCCTTGAGCCCTTAGACCAAATTGGTGAAACCCAAGCTTTTCTGGCTTTAGATGATTTAAAGAGAGTAAACAGAGTGTTTAATCAATTAAAGTGTGGAATAAATGCCCTAAAAGGGTTTCATGGATTTGTGTCAAAAGGGTTTAAAGTTGGAAATCTCAAAAGTGCCTCTAACTTAACAGCTAAAAAAGGTCGCCTTTGTTTATGAGTCAACCCTTGACTCGTAGCCACTCTTTATGACTCATCACCATTATTCATAACTAAGGCATTACCACCCATGAACCATACACTTTTATCGTGATGACTCAAGAAACCAACCTATTTTGAGACCTAATAACTCAAAGAGTCCTGTTGTAGACAACATAGAACCCAAATTGCAACTTACACTAGACACCCTACGATTACACCTTACAACTCATAACATATCCTTACGGCTCTTAGTGAGATACTCATACTCAGAGTAGAATAAATCCATAAACTAACTAATTTGGTTACGACTCATCCAAATAACTCATCGGACACCTTACGACTCATAGGGTCCAGTTGTAACAAGGGCAGTGAGCTTAAAGCTTAAAGAATTTTCAAAGGCCAAAATCCAGGGTGTTTCACTAAGCTTCCCCTCTTTTCTAAACATCATGACTTCTTTCATAAGAGAAACTTCCAAGAAAACCCTATCACCTATTTCAAACTCTAATTCCCTTCACCTTATATTTGAATAAGACTTCTGACGACTCTGAGTATTCTTAAGTCTTCATCTAATAACCTTTACTTCCTCCATAGCTTGGTGAACCAAGTCAGGGCCGAACAACCTAGTCTCACCTATGTCAAACTACCCTATAGGAGACTTGCACCTTCTTTCATAAAAATCCTCAAAATGAGCCATTTGATTTCCAGAAGGGTGTAATACCCCGTACTTACACAACTTAATTTAACTCTCAGTACATGAGTATTCATATATAAATTTTTTTAAAAACTCAGTATTTTTCTATTTAGAGCTTACCATTGTGTCGAAAATTCAGTCAGTTTTCCAATGATATAAAATTCCCTAAAATCTAATACCTAGGTGAAGAGTTATAGCCATTTTTGTAAAATAGTATACCACCTGGTACATCATCGCATCGCGGAGAGGGTGCAAATAGAAATTATTAATATTTAGTGAACCATTATGATCCCACCACGTCATGCCACCAACCATTTTCCCAATTGTTATTTTCCAGTCTGACTCCGCAATCATGGTGCGTCATGCCAAGGATTAAATTAGCATACAGTGGGGTACCACACATGTACGGCATCACACCAAGCTTCTAGTTTCCAGTGAGCTGGCATGATTTCACCGTGTTGCGCCAGCGTACAAAATCAAGATTTTTAGTCAGTTTTGAGTTTTAATTCTAAGGGCATTGGGTCTTTTTCCCTTACCCCAGTCAGCCTAAACATGTATTTATACCCTAAAAGAGCACTAATTGCTTAATATTTCATTACTTACTCAAGGAATAAATCATTCTCTCTCAAAAAGGAAAAAAATCCTAGCTTCAAGACTCTAGAACAAAGCTCAATAATTCCTCAACAACCTTTAAGAATTAATTTTCTCAGCTATGTTAGGTGTTCATCTATGGGTTCTTTTCACCCATAGAGTCCAAGAATCCATTTTTAAAACTACAAGATTATTGATTCATGATTTACATGCTTGAAATTGGATTGTATTCATTTCATGATATTAATTGTGTTTCAATCAATGATTAATTGTAAATTCGATGAAATTGAAATAGCATTTATATTGAATTATGTCATTCCCATGTTATAATTCTTGAATTAGAAAGTTTGAGTGTTGTAGTTACAATGTTTACATGTTGTCCATGATTATATGTATTAAGTTATGCCAACCATGTCTTTGATGGAATGTCCATGTGAATAATATGTTAAAATCATTACATACTAGCATATGTACAAGTTTATGCCATACAAGTGTTTGATAAAATGTCTCTATGAATGAATTATGAACCTATGGATGTTGTTACTCTTTTCAAAATTATGATATGCTTTACTTTTGATGCTATCAAGTCCTGGGGGTATCCAATACCCATCAATCTAGATGTTTACCTAAAGCTACAGTAGTTACAAAACAATCTCATTCATGTCACAAAATAGTAGTAGTCAGTCAGTTATAAAACTTAGTGAACTCAGTTTAGTCCAGTCAGTCAGCACAATTAGTAACAGTTCAGTCAAATCTAGTAGAGTCTAGTAATCAGTCCATAGTCTATTCAGTTGGGAGTAGGATTCAGTATCGAGTGAACCCAAGGATGGGGGCTCACCTACCAGTTGAGGGTGCGATCCTTAAAAGTAGTCCTTGTATTCCAGAACTACATATCCAGAGTAGGTTGAGACATCAAACTGCCAGTTGAAGGTTGATGAGGTGTTTTAACCTACCAGTTGAGGTTACCACCATTATCATTAGAATATCTGCAAGATAAGGGTAACTCTTCAGCTTATCTTTAAATATGGCACGGTACTGACACCCTTCAAACTTGGGTTACAGGTTTGACCCCAGTTATCTTATTTGGGACATGTCGGTTAGATAATTACTTTTCATAGTTTTAGTTTTAGTCTCAGTATAAAACTTAGTTTCATTCAACCAAATTAGAACTGTTAGAAACAGTCACCTAGTTATCAGAATCTCAGATATCAGTTACTCAGTATCAGAAATCAGTACTCGGTTTCAGTAAAAGCTCAGATATAGTGTACATGTATATGCACATTATTGCATACTCAGTATTTACAGCAGTTTAAGTTATCCATGTATCCTCATATTCAGTTTCTCTACATCATTCAGTCAGCTACTGTTCATGCATATGAACCCTTTCATTCAGCCTTACCTCATTTAGCATAACACTATATTCCACGTACTAACGCATGTTTTCTCTTTGCACTGTGATGTCTTATATCATAGGTTTAAATGCTCAGGTTCCTGACCAGGCTTACACAAATTTAGATAACAACAGTAGATTTAGTAGTGAGTCCTCATCTATTGAGGATATACTTTTATTTTAGCATTTTAGTTTATCAGTATTTCTATAGTCAAAGTTAGTTGAGGGCTTGTCCCATCAATTCAACTTTCAGATAGTTCAGTTTGAGACATTTCAGACTAGACCACTTTCAGACAGGATCAAAATTTTAGATATTTTTATCAGATGTTATATATTATGATTATTTCAAATTTTGAACCTTATGGTATTTCAGCCTATATTATGCATTATTTCTATATATTATCCAGTGCTCATAGTAGGTACTAGTCATGGGTTAGCTTGTGGTCATTCGGGGTTGTAAGCATCATGTATCGTTTATGGTATAGACTCACAACATTAAAAGATTGGTATCAGAGCCTAAGGTTCAACAGAGTCCTAGGGAATCTAAAAATTCATGTCAAGTAAAGTCTTGTACATGGGTATGTAGCGCGCCACACTTATGGAAAAGAGGCTATAAGACATTTTTAGGAAAAGTTTCCCTTCTATCAGTATTCATGTCATGAAAATGTGCATAAGCTTAATTGAAACTCTCAGTCTAATCCTTTTCTTACTTCTGCTTATAGAACATGCCTCCATAAAAGAACAATGGAAGAAGAACAAGACACTAGTCAGCACCTTAGCCCATTTAGGCAGATCCCTTGGACGAGCATGTCTCTCATGCATAATATAGAGATGCGTTCACCACTCTATCCAATTCCATAGCATCTTAGAATGAACAACTATCTAATATTTAGGACAACCCAATAGCCAATCCTGCTACAGCTAGGATTTGAGACTTCACCCGAATAAATTCTCCCCTATTCTCAATAGCTAAGTTAAAATAGGATCAACATGAGTTCCTTGACTAATTTCAGAAAGTCACAAATATCATGGGAGTGATATCTAGTGAGAGTTCTAAGTTATCCGCCCATCCACTATAAGATGTAGCTCATACGTGGTTTAAGAAGTGAAAGGTAGATAGGGGCACAGATGTAGAGCCTATAGAATGGGAAGAGTGTGCTACTGCTTTTCTAGGTAGATTCTTTCCCTTAGATATGAGAGAAGCCAAGGTGTTAAGCTCAACAATCCCAAGCAAGTGTGAAAGATTATTCCCTCAAGTTTACTCAGTTAACCAGATATGCTCCCTATGTAGTGGTAGACAGTAGGTCCAGAATAAGCAATTTCATATCTCAGGTGTTAGAAAGTGTGGTTAGAGAGTGCAGAATTGTGATGTTAAGTAAGGAGACTGATATATCCACGCTTATGGTCCAAGCTCAGCAGATAGAAGAGGCTAAGAATAAGGAGAGAAAGGGAGAATAAGAGTGCTAGAATAGGTAGCTTCAATTTTACTTATCCTAAGACAAAAGGAGGTAACTGTTCCAAGTTTTATCCAAAGTCTTCAGTCCTCAGCCAGTGCTCCAGTTCCTATGTTCAAAAATGGTAAGAAAGATAGGGCACCAGGCTTTAAACTCAGGGTAGTGTCAGCATTGCTCGAACAAATCCCCTTTGTCAGAAATATGGTAAAAACCATTAGGGTGTCTACAGAGTGGGCAATGGTGTTTGTTTTAAGTATGGAAAGATAGGCCATAAAATAAGAGATTATCCTCAGTCAGATTCTCAAGGTCAGTAAAATCATTCTTCAGCTCAGTCCGGTCACCCAAATTAGCAGGGTGCCACTTCTAGTGCCACTAGTGGGCAACACCCAAATAGGATTTATGCACTTCAGTCCAGACAAGATCATTTTCCTTAAGTAGTCACTGGTACGACATAGATCTTCCATTTACATATTTATGCCATATTAGATCTAGGAGCTTCTCTATCTTTTGTAAAACCTTATATAGCACTTGACTTTAAATTCAAACTAGGAACCTTAACAGAATCTTTCTCAGTCTCTACTCTAGTGGGTCAGTCTATCATAGCCCGATAGGTATACAGGAACTGTCCAGTTATGAAATCTCAACAAGTCTCTTCAGCAGACTTTGTAGAGTTAGAGATGATGGATTTTGATATCATTCTCGGCATAGATTTTCTCCATTCATTCTATGCCTCGGTTGATTGAAGAAAAAGAATTTGTCATTTAGTTTCCAAATGAACCACTTTTTAAATGGAGGTATAGTAGTACTGCGCTGAAGGGTAAGTTGATTTCATACCTTATAGCAAGAAAAATGATATCTAAGGGATGTGTCTATTATCTTGTTCGACTCAAAGACTCTGTTTAGAGACTCTCAGTCTTGAGTCAGTTCCAACAGTGAATGAATTTTCAGATATATTTCTTGAAGATCTTCCTAGAGTTCCTCTTGAGAGGGAATCAATTTCGTAATAGACCTTCTTCGAGATACTCAGCCTATATATATTCTTCCATACAGAATGGCACCATTAGAACTTAATAAATTGAACGAACAGTTAAAGGACTTTTTGGATAAGGGGTTCATAAGACCCAACATTTCATTGTAGGGTGCATTACTCTTATTTATACATAGGAAAGATGGTTCACTTAGAATGTGTATAAACTATCGTCAGTTGAATAAAGTCATAGTAAATAATAAATATCAACTCCCTAAAATTAATTACTTATTTGACCAACTTCAGTGTGCTAGTTACTTTTCTTAGATAGACCTCAGATCATGCTATCATCAGCTCAGATTCAGAGAATGTGACATTTTGAAAATAGCTTCCCAAACGCGGTATGGTCACTTCGAATTTCTAGTTATGTAGTTTGGTATTACAAATGCCCTAGCAACTTTCATGGAATTGATTAACCAAGTTTTTAAGAAGTACATGGATATGTTCATTATAGTCTTCATCGATGACATTCTTGTTTAATCTCATAGTGAGAATGATCACGCAGATCACCTTTGGTCTATACTTCAGACTCTCAGAGCCCATTAGTTATTCACCAAATTTAGTAATTGCGAATTTTAGGATAAAGTCAGTAGCATTCCTTAGTTGTATTATTTCTGGTGATTGCATTAGAGTTGATCCTTAAAATACCTAGGCGGTGAGAAACTAGCCTAGACCCATTTCTCTATCAGATATTAGGAGCTTCTTAGGTTTATATGGCTATTACCATTGGTTTGTAGAAGGGTTATCGTCTATTTCAATCCCCATGTCTAGATTAACTAAGAAGAAAGTCAAGTTTTAGTGGTCAGATTCTTTTGAGCAGAGTTTTTAGGAGTGGAAGACTCAACTCACTACAACCCCAATCCTAACATTACCAGATAGTTCAGATGGGTTTGTTGTGTACTGTGATGCATCCAGAGTAGGTTTGGGTTGTGTCCTCATACATAGAGATAAGGTCATAGCCTATGTCTCTAGATAGCTTAAGCCTCATGAGAAGAATTACCCAACTCATGATCTTGAATTAGAAGTTGTAGTGTTTTCCTTAAAGATTTGGAGACACTATTTTTATGGGGTGTATGTTGATGTGTACACAAATAAAAAATGCTTGCAGTATGTGTTCTCTTAGAAATATTTGAATTTGTATCAGAGAAGGTGGTTAGAGTTGTTGAAAGATTATGACATGAGCATTCTGTACCATCCGAACAAGGCCAATATAGTGGATGATGCTCTCAGTAGGTTGTCTATGGGTAGTGTTGCTTATGTTAAGAATGGTAAGAAGAAGTTAGCCCAGGAAATTCATTAGCTTTCATGACTAGGTTTCTGCTTAGTCGATTCAGCAGAGGACAGTATGTGGGTGAAGAATAGTTCAGAATCATCTCTAGCTTCTAAAGTGAAGAAAAAGACGGACATAGATCCTAGTCTGGTTAAGTTAAAGGAGTCAGTCAGAGATCAGAAAGTAAAGGTTTTATCCCTAGGGGGAGATGGTGTGCTACATTTTAAGGGTCAGTTATGTGTGCTATGTGTAGATGACTTGAGGCAACAAATTCTTGCAGAAGAATATGGTGCGCGTTTCTCGATTCACCTAGGGGCCACTAAGATGTACCATAATTGTGGGAGATCAATTGGTGGAGTGGGATGAAGAGGGATATCATAGAGTTTTTAGCTAAGTGCTCTGCGTGTCAACAGGTTAAGATTGAGCACCATAAGCCTAGTGGGTCCATACAGGAGTTCAGTATTCCCACATGGAAATGGGAAGAAGTGAACATGGACTTTGTGATGGGTTTGCCTCGTACTCGTCATGAGCATGATTTGATTTGTGTTATTATATATAGGATGACCAAATTCACTCACTTTTTGCTAGTCCATACTTTCTATTCAGTCGAGGACTGTGCCAAACTCTGTATCAGAGAGTTGGTCAGGTTACATGGAGTCCCAGTGTCTATCAGTTCAGATAGACGTACCCATTTTACCTCTTACTTCTAGAAATCATTCCAATAGGGCCTCGTTATCCAAGTTTACCTCAATATAATATTTCACCCTTAAACAGATGGTTAAGTAGAAAGGACCATTCATACTTTAGAAGATATGTTAAGAGCATGCGCTGTTGATTTTAAAGGTAGTTGGGATAGCCACTTTCCTTTGATTTAATTCACATATAATAACAGTTATCATTCTAGTATTGAGATCACTTCTTTTGAGGATCTTTAAGGTAGGAGATATAGATCTCCAATCAGTTGGTTTGAGGTAGGTAAGGCCACAGTAGTAGGGCCTAATTTAGTGTTTGACGCCTTAGAGAAGGTTTAGTTGATTAGATAAAGGCTTAGTATAGCCTAGAGACGACAAAAATCATTTTCATATGTGAGGAGAAAAAGATCTCGAGTTTGAGGTCAGCGATTTAGTATACTTGAAAATATCGACTATAAGGGGGTGAAAAAGTTAGACAAGAAGGGAAAAATCAGTCCTCGATATGTCGGTCCTTATTTCACGTCTCCTTGCTAAAGAAATGCATTAGTGACCCAATGGTCATAGTTTCCTTAGAGGGCATAGATATTCAGAATGATCTCTCTTTTAAAGAAGTTCTAGTCCAAATCCTCGATAATCAGATTTTTAGTCAGTTTTAGGTTTTAATTCTGAGAGCATTAAAGTCTTTTTCCCCCAAGCCATTCAACATAAACACATAATTAAGCCGTAAAAGAGCACTAATTGCTAATTATTTTATTACTTACTCAAGGAATAAATCACTCTCTCTCTCAAAAAGGCAAAATCCTAGCTTGAAGAAACTACAACAAAGCTCAAGAATTCCTCCAAGAACTTTCAAGAATTAATCTTCTCATGTATGTTAGGTGTTCATCTATGGGTTCCTTTGACCCTTAGAGTCCAAGAGTCCATTTTTAAATCTGCAAGATTATTGAAGCATGATTTACATGCTTGAAATTGGATTATATTCATGTCCATGACATTAATTGAATTTTAATCGATGATTAATTGTAGATTTCATGAAATTGAAATAGCATGCATATTGAATTATGTAATTCCCATGTTATAATCCTTTAATTAGCAAGTTTGGGTGTTGTAGTTATAATATTTATATGTTGTCCATGATTATATGTATTAAATTTTGCTCCCCAAGTGTTAGATGGAATGTCTATGTAAATTAAATTTTGAAATCACGACATGCTAGCATATTTACAAGTTTATGCCCTACAAGTGTTTCATAAAATGTCTCTATGAATAAATTATGAACTAGTGGGCCTTGCTATGCTTTTCAAGATCATGCTATGCTTTACTTTTCATGCTATCAATTCTAGGGAGTATCTAATACCCGTAAATCTATTGTTTACCTAGAGCTACAGTAGTTACAGAATAGTCTCAGTCATGTTACAAAATAGTAGTACTCAGTCAGTTATAGAACTCAGTGAACTCAGTTTAGTTTAGTCAGTTAACACGATCAGTAAAAGTTAATTCAAATCTAGTAGAGTCTAGTAATCAGTCCACGGCCTATTTAGTTGGGAGTAGGATTCAACATCGAGTGAACCCAAGGATGGGGCTCACCTGCCAGTTGAGGGTGTGATCCTTAGGAGTAGTCCTTTCATTCCAGAATTACGTAGCCAGCGTAGGTTGAGATATCAACCTGCCAGTTGAGAGTTTATGAGGTGTTTTAACCTGCCAGTTGAGGGTACCACCATTCTCATTAGAGTACCTGCCAGATGAAGGTAACTCTTCAGCTTGTCTTTAACCATGGCACTGTACTGACACCCTTCAAACTGGGGTTATAGTTTAGACCCCAGTTATCTTATCTGGGGTATGTCATTCAGATGATTACCTCCCATAGTTTCAATTTCAGTCTCAGTAGAGAACTCAATTCAGTTCTACAAAATCAAGACTGTCAGAAATAGTCATCTAGTTATCAGTAATTTAGTTATCAGAATCTCAGATATTAGTTACTCAGTATAAGAAATCAGTACTCAGCTTCAATAAAGCATAGATATAGTATATACGTATATGCACATTATTGCATACTCAGTATTTATAGAAGTTTTAGTTATCCATGTATTCTCATATTCAGTTACTCTATATCGTTCAGTCAGCTACTATTCATGCAAATTAACCCTTGCTTTTTTCCTTACCCTATCTAGCGTAACACTATATTCCACGTACTGACGTATTCTTTCTCTTTGCTCTATGATGTCTTATATCACAAGTTTAGATGCTCAGGTTCCTGACCGCGCATAGACAGATTCAGATAGAAGTAGTAGATTAGTAGTGAGTCCTCATCTATAGAGGATATGCTTTTATTTTAGTATTTCATTTTATCAGTATTTTAGTAGTCGGAGTTAGTTGGGGGCTTGTCCCATAAACTCAACTTTCAGACAGTACAGTTAGAGACTTTTCAGACTAGACCACTTTCAGAAAGGATCCATATTTTAGATGTTTTCATCAAATGTTATATTTTATTAGTATTTTAGATTTTCAACCTTATGGAATTTCAGCCTATTTTCAACCTTATTTCAGTATTATTATCCAGTCCTCACAGCATGTACCAGTCATGGGTTAGCTTGTGGTCCTTCGGGGTCGTAAGCACTGTGTAGTATCTGTGGTAAAGACTCGGGGCATTACAAATGGTAATTGTTATTGTATGTGAACTTAATAAGAGGATAATGGTACCCCCAAATACCTTTGATTTCAATCACACAGGCCCTTTACATTATTTAAATAGTCCTTTTCTCTTTCCCATCTGTCATAGGGTGGAAGCGGTTCAAAGGTTCACCTGAGTACCCAAACTTTTCTAAAACAAATTCAATAAATGAGAAGAGAGTTTCATACCTTAGTCTAAAATGATGGAGATCGATGCCATATATAAATTCACTATCTCCTGAATGAACAACTTAGCACAATCCTCTCCTGAATAATTAGTTCTCATAGGATAAAAGTGAGCAGACTTAGTCATTCTATCCATAATGACCCAAATAGAATCATACTGATTGCGAGACCGTGGAACACCCATAATGATGTCCATATTAATCATCATCCACTTCCATATCGGCAATACTAACTCTTGGAACATGCCACTAAGCCTTAAATATTTAACCTTAATTTGCTAACAAACTATACACTTAGCTACAAAGTTAACCATATCTCTCTTCATATTACTCCACCAGTAGATTTCCCTCATGTCATGATATATTTTAGCCAAATCCTAATAAAGAATATAACTATACTTATGAGACTCAATAAAAATCCTTTCCGGCAACCCATAACCATCTGGAACTCACATCTTTCCTTCATACCTAATGATACCATCTCCTCTAATCTCAAAAACCATAAAATTTTGCTGATCCACATCATCCTTGATTTGAATATGTACATGATCTATAACCCATTTCTTATTCGTCTCAGCACCAGGAGATGACTTAAAAAACTTTCTGAATAATCACTCCTCTATGCTCAAAGTCTAAGAAACGAACTCCCAAATTGACCAACCTATGAATATCCTTCATCAACCCCATTTTCTCCTCATAAATATGAGAGAAACTCCCTATAGATATCCTCTTAAGAACATTAGTAACAACATTAGTTTTAAGTGGATGGTAGCGCAAACAAATTTCATATTCCTTAAGTAATTTGAGTCACCGCCTCTACCTAAGAATCAATTCATTATTTCTAAACACATACTAAAAGATCTTATGATCTCAATAAATATCCACATACAACCGATACAGATAATGGAACCAAATCTAAAAAGCAAAAACCACAGTCGATAATTCTAGATCATGAGTCTGATAATTTCTCTCATGAACCTGGAGCTTTCAGAGAGCATAATCTATGGATTTTACATTTTACATATAAACACAACCCATTCCCATACGAGATATATCAGAATACATAACAAAACGATCAGTACCCTCGAGTATGGTCAAAATACGTATAAAAGTTAACTTATCCTTCAACTTCTCCAAAATACCCTCGCAAGCATTGGACCACAAAAACATAACATTTTTTTGGTTCAACCGTGTCAGGGGAGAAGCAATAAAAGAGAAAATTTCCATAAACCTCCTATAATACCCAACCATGCCTAAGAAACTACTAATATCGATTGAAGTTATAGGGTGTAATTACCTTTTTGGTCACTGTTAAGGATTTCCCATACTACCCTAAGTCGTTTATAACTTTTTAGGACTAAGAGTTCGGTTATCGGGCAGTTTGTTTTTTAGAGCTAATTCCTTGTTTATAAGTCTTTGTTGGTTCCAAATGGCTATCGATCAAAAGTTTCTGTAAAATGATCTCAAGTGAATTTTGACTACTCCAAAAGCTTCATAATATCTATTCTAGGCTAGCTAGACCTTTGGTTTGGGTCCCAATGCACTCGAGCTCATTTCAACCTATTGGTTAGAGAGTTGGAAAATTTGTAATTTAGGTGTGGGAACCAAATTTGATCGAAACGACCTCAAATGTAAAATCCAACTCCACCATTGCATCCAGAACATCAAATTTAGTGGGGTTACGTAGTTCATTTTTGGAAAATTGAATTATGAATGAATCCCAAACATTATTGAAAACTTGGAAAATTTCCACGCTTTTTGGTTCTAATACTTGTGCAATTACCCAAAAGGCATCATGATCGCCCTATTATAATTTCCATAGGGTTACTGCTATTTCCCTAGTGCGATGTTTATCCCTAGATTGTGATAGTAATATCCCCATACCTTTTATGGGAGAAAATAACCCATTAGTACTGGTTTTGGTCATTTTCTCTTCATCTTTGAGACCTAGAAACCATAAAATGGTGTGATGACTTCAAATTAAGTCTTTCGTATAACTTTGGAGCTTGATTAACAACTTTTAACAAGAATAGCTTTAGATTTAAGGTAATAATCCTTCAAATACATACTTGAATTTCTTGAATTTTTGAGGTAAGAATATATTTTGATCTAAGGTAAGAATATCTTTTGATATAAAGTAAGAATATTCTTGGATTTAAGGTAAGAATATAGTTGGATTTAACAAGAATATCTTCGGCTTTGAGGTAGTATTCTGTCTACTATTCTCCATAAGATTATGTGTTATACATTGTGTGCGAGTGTGAATATTATGTTTTATTACAGGTAGAATAACTAAACCTTGATTATTGATGTTTGGGGATTAGATAAGGTTTTTTACCCTTAAGTTTAAATGCTTAGTACTCTTTTAGAATCCTATTGCCTTCTCCCTAGATTGAGATAATTTATAGAATGAATTTGATATAATGCTAGGTTTGCAATATGATTTTAGCATTAGAAATATGGTTAGTATATTTAACCTTATTTGGGATATTTGTGGTGATCTTAAAACTATAATTTGGGTAGAGTTGACTTAAATACCCATGTTTCTAAACGAAGTACCAATCTTAGGATTGGTTATGTCTTACTTGACATCTAGAAATTGAACTTCATACTTTAGCCTAGTTTGGGGTATGAATTTATTAAATATAAAAATTGAGGAATAAAAGTGGATTCTTCTGACCTACCTTAGTCCAAGACTTATATTAGCCCATGTGGACTTAATTACAGATGATAGGCATAGTTAAGGCTAGTAAGCCTTTAGTGTAAGTTTACTTTTCTACTTGGTGAACCATGATGTATTTTCCCTGGATAATTATTAATGGCTTAAAGCTGTGATATTCCTCTTAGATATGATATTGGGCCAATAGAGATGTTACTTTCTCTTAGATATGATATTTGGCCTATAGGGATGTTACTTTATCTTAGATATGATGTTGGCCCTATTGAGATATTGCTTCCTCTTAGATATGATGTTGGGCCTCTAGAGATGTTATATCCTCTTAGATATGATGTTTGGCATATAGAGATGTTACTTCCTCTTAGATATGATATTGGGCCTATAGAGATGTTACTTCCTCTTAGATATAATATTGAGAATATAGAGATGTTACTTCCTCTTAGATATAATGTTGGACCTATAACTATGTTACTTCCTCTTAGATATGATGTTGGAACTATAGAGATTTTGCTTCCTCTTAAGCTATGATATTGGACCTTTAGAGATGTTATTCCTCTTAGATATAATAATTGGCCTATAGAGATGATATTCCTCATAGTTGTGATATGTGACCTATAGATATAAGATGTCATATAGATGTGACATGCCTTATAGTTATGAGTTAGGCCTTATATATTTAATATGCCTCCTATATGTGAGATGCTTATTAATAGTATATCTGCTAGATATGAGATACCTTATATATTTGAGGTTTTCCTAGATTTAAGACACTTATTTATAGTATGCCTCCTAGATTGAGGTGCCTCCTAGATGAAAGGTGCTTATTGATAGTATGCCTCCTATATATGAGATGCCTTATATATTTGAGATTTCTCCTAAATGTGAGATATTTATTTATAGTATTCCTTCTTTATGTGAGATACCTTATTTATTCTAGATGCCTCCTAGTTGTGAGACACTTATTGATATATCATACATCCTAGTGTGACATGATACCAATATGCTTATGGCTTATAAGATATGTTATGCCTTGTAGTTTTGTTATGGATTATTGATATGAGAGAACTTACTAAAGTGTTTCTTGAAATAAACTCTGGATGAATATGTGGGCCTAAGGTTGTGATTATGAACTTGTGATTACTACCAACACTCTATTAGGCCAAAGGCCATGTTATTATATGTGTTAACTATTTTGGAAGTGTTTATCCTTGCAGAGTATGTGATTGTAGTTTATTGATATATTAGTATTTATGGTTATATTATCTCCATACTGTTGTTGGTATGCATAGATGTAGTATATTCATGGTGCATAGAGATGGTAGATTCATGATGCATAGATACAATTTATTCATGATGCATACACGCGATATATTCATGATGCATATATGTGGTATATTTATGATACTTAGAGGTGGTACATTCTTAGTTATTAAATCAGTAAGTAATGCAACTCTAACAAAAATATAAACTTATTTTGGTGTTTCCTAAATAAGGGTCAAAGTCCATTCTCTACCTTAAAATGGATTTCTTAATAATAATAATAAATGCACATATTAATGAATAACCAATAAGTTAAAGAGATTAATAATTCTATTTTAAGGACTTGAATGAGATAGATTCCAGTCTAGGATTTGATACTACTAATTACTCTGGTCATGAGAGATTCCAAACTTGTATACACTTTTATAATGATTTAGTCCCAAAGTTCACTATTGGCAGTAGACTAACGGATTTACACCCTTTTATCCATCGCTTAAATTTGTGCACCTACTATATATCAAAATACACAGCTCTCTGGTATAGTACAGAGGAAGATATTGTATTAACGATATAAATTCTGTGTAAAAACTAATGATATTTATAATATTCATGTTATGTATGTATATATTTATTGTTATGTGACATTGAGGATGAACGATGAATTATGCTAATATAATCTACCTTGCTTCTCTTTTTAGGTTTATTTAATTTAGCCATCGTAGGGATCGCTCTCAATTATTTGCATTGTTTTGGATATCATAATGTTGTGATGATACCTAGAAAAATCGAAGCGTATTATGATGATGTGGCGATACCAGACAAGGTTGGCAAATATTATGATAATGTGAAGATACCTGACAAGGTCAGAGAATATTATAATGATGTGATGATACCCAGCAAGGCCGTAGGATAGTTTTGATGATGCATTGATACTCAGCAAGGTGGGAGGATGATTAATGATGTGCCTATGTGTACATCTATCATTTCAAGTCCTAATAACCATATGTATGGTAATCATACATATATATATACTCGGCAAGGCTGGAGTATGATTATGATGATAAAGTTTATGATGATGATGATTAAGACAACTATGGTTATTATGGTGAGCGTTGAGATTATGATATTGGTCATATACTTTGCATTCATTTTGCATGTGCATTACCCATTACTAGTGTGCACCTATATCTATAAGCTTTTATGGTAAGGTTGCATAAATATAGATAATAATTATGTCGTGTGGTGTATTGTATGATGATTTAACCATCTAATCCTTGGGCAGTGGTGGTATGCATAGGCTCTATTAAGTATTTGGTTGTCCGAAATAGCTGATTACTTGTGTTGTTATTAATATTGTTATTATTATTGTTATACTCATTATTATGACCATTGTTATGGATAGTTTATGACAGATTCTTCATTGATTCAGTACCTCAACTTGAGGTATGTTTCTAACCTCTTTATCTTATGATTATGTTATTCATCATGACCATCAGATGACTTATTATATGGATTAAAGCTCTGAGTATTCTAGCACTTGCTCCTGCTATTATTATGAGGCCTTAAATAGCTAGTTTGATGATTTGGGTTGTACTTTGAATGGACCTCGATTATAATATATATATATATATATATGCATACCTAGATATATATAGCTATGTTGTTATTGTATATCCCTTTCTTTAATTAATTCAGAATGTATATTTATTCCTTGGCCTTGTATATGTATGTATATGTGTATATATATATAATTCTTTTTGCCACTTTTTCTTTATATATTGGACAGTGATGTACATTATAGTGTTGAGATTCCTATGTATGGCTTGAATAAGGTAGTTCATCCTTACTATTTCCTTAGCCTTAATATGTTAAGTCTCTCGGACATGAATAGGATAGGATATCCTTATTATCTTATTCGTTGTCTTATATGGTTGTTGGATATTTGGGTATAGTTTCCTACTCTGTTTATATGTTATATATATATATATATATATTCTTTGTGTTTAGGGCTTAGTCGGCAGTTGCTTACTGAGTATAATGTGTTTGTTACTCATACTACACTTTTGCAGATTGTAGGTCATCGTATGGGTTATCACTGTTGATGTGTACATCGTGTGGAGCCGCCATGGTTCAAAAAATCACATGAGATCTTGATATTTGAAATATTACTTAATCTCTTTCTTATATATTAGACTAGTCTTTAGGTTGTTGTAATTCCCTGTAAGATCGTACGCTTGTTTTAATTGTAGTTGCATGCATAAGGGGTTCATTGCTTGAAACTTTCACTAAGTGTTAAGGACTTAGTCCTTTTCAAGACCACTAAACTTTATGGATTTTTATTTTGGTCTTCTTAACCTCGAGATGTTGGTTGTTAAGTTGATGAATGTTAAGGGAGGTTAATAGTATGTCTCTAGAGAGTTTTGTAATTTTTGGATGAGGTTAGGGACATGTTTGGATAGCTGAAATAGTGAGCCAATATGGTAAGCTCACGGTGTGTTGGTATCTCCCAGGGGGATGGGGTCTATGGTGCATTTCTTTCTACCTTAGAGTAAGTGGTGTGGTGCGTTGCTCTCTCCTGTCCAACTATTAGATAAATGAAATCAAGGGGAAAGAATGTGTTTTAACACATTTGTCTATAACACAGTTTTTGGCATCCATAGGGGCATTATTCGCCCCTTTCTCTCAAAATTACTCTCAAGAAAAACCCTCCTCCGACCCAAGAATAAAACCCAAGCTCTTTCTTTAAGAATCAAAGAGTTCAAGCTCCCAATCCAATCAATATTTAAAAACCTAACCAGTGAGGTATGTGGGGTATTAATCAATGGGTCCCTTTCACCCATTGAGCCTAAAAACCTTATCTTTGATTAAAATATTTGTTGATTTATTATGGAGTTTTATATGTGGAAGATGGGTTATATGCATGTATTTCCTTAGTAATTGAACTTAGTTTCTTGTCCATGTATGATCCCATGAAAGGTTAGGTTAATTCATGTTTTAAACTACAATTCCTATGTCATGTTCAAATAAATTTCATCTTACACTATCAAATTATGAATATAGCCATGTAATCATGGTTTTCCCTCATGTTAAACACATTCCCATGTTAAAGTTCATGATTCTCACTCGTTTGTGAATGTTTATGTTTTAGGTCTTTGAACCATGATTCCATACTACATTTTTATGCTTTGATATCATATTTAATGATCATTCAATGCTGAAGGGTTATGAACGCCTAATAGCTGTGTATTTTACATGATTTCAGATTTTCAAGTAATAAGTCAGTTAATCCATGAATCTTATCACTATACACAGATATTTTTGATCATGATAAGCTTTGTCAAAAATAATGTTTAGTTAAACTTATATCAATTCAGTACCAGTGTCAAGTCAGTTTGGAGTACGATTTAGCATCAAGAAAACCCTGGGATGGGTGCTCACCTACCAGTAGAGGGTGTGACCTTTTGTAGATTCCCTGAGTTCCAGAACTACAAGGGTATTTGCAGATCCGATAGTTATTTTTGTTGTGGCAAGACAGGCCATAGGATTAGAGAGTGTCCACATTCAGGTCTTTAGGGTCAGTAAATTCATTTCGCAGCTCAGTTCGGTTGCTTGAACTAGCAGAGTGCCACTTCCAGTGCTACTAGTAGGCAATGCCCAAATAGACTCTACGCTCTTCAGACCTGACAGGATCAGGAAAATTTTCCTGATGTCGTTACTAGTATGTTACAAATTTTCCATGTTCATATTTATGCTTTGCTAGACCCAGGTGCATCCTTGTTTTTTGTTACTCCATACATAGCAGGCTATTTTGGAATCAGTCCCGAGATTTTAGTAGAGCCCTTTTCAGTCTCTACCCCAGTAGGCAAAACCATCATAGCCCGATTGGTATACAGGAACTGCCCGATTATGATATTTAAAAAATCCACGTCAGTAGATTTAGTTTAGTTAGAGATGACGGACTTTGATGTCATTTTCGGCATGGATTGGATTCATTCCTGCTATACCACAGTCGACTAAAAAAAGGATAGTTCAGTTTCAGTTCCCGAATGAGCCTGTCTTAGAGTGGAAGGGTAGTGTTTCAGCGTTCAGGGGTCAGCTTGTTTCCTACCTCCGGGCAAGGAAAATAATTTCTAAGGGGTGTGTGTATTATCTCGTGCATGTTAAAGATTCTAGTTCTGAATCTCCCAATCTCGAATCAGTCCCAGTTGTTAGTGAATATTTAGATGTCTTTCCTGAAGATCTTCCAGGCATTCTTCCCAAAAGGGAAATAGACTTCGGCATAGACCTTTTCCCAGATACTCAGCCTATCTCTACCCCCCATACAGAATGGCACCGGTAGAACTTAAGGAACTAAAAGATCAGTTGAAGGATCTCTTAGATAAGGGATTCATCAGGCTCAGTGTATCCTCATGGGGTACGCCAGTCTTATTCGTACGCCAGAAAAATGGTTCTCTTAGGATGTGTATTGATTACCATCAGCTCAACAAAGTTACGATCAAGAATAGGTATCCACTTCCCAGAATAGATGATCTGTTCAATCAACTTTAGGGTGCCAGTTATTTCTCCAAGATAGACCTCAGATCAGGCTATCATCAGCTCAGAGTTAGAGAAGGTGACATTCCGAAGACAGCTTTCTATACTTGGTATGGTCACTTCAAATTTCTAGTCATGTCCTTTGGTCTAACCAATGCCCCTGCCTCCTTCATAGAATTAATGAACCATGTGTTCAAGCAGTACTTGGACATGTTTGTCATAGTCTTTATAGATGATATTCTAGTCTATTTTTGCACTGACCGTGATCATTCAAACTATCTTAAATTGTTCTTTAGACCCTAAAAAATCATCAGTTATTATCCAAGTTCAGTAAGTATGAATTTTGGCTAAGATCAGTAGCATTCCTTAGCCATATTATTTCCAGTGAGGTCATTACGGTAGATCCTGAGAAAACTGAAGTGGTAAGAAACTATCCCAAACTCGTATCTCTAATAGATATTAGGAGTTTCTTGGGTTTGGCTGGCTATTACAGATGGTTTATCGAGGGATTTTCTTCTATTGCATCTCTTATGTCTAGATTGACTCAAAAAATGGTCAAGTTTCAGTGGTCAGATTCATGCGAGAAGGGTTTTCAGGAATTTAAGACTTGACTCACTATAGCTCCAGTTCTAGCTCTTCCAGATGGTTCAGGTGGGTTCGTAGTATATTGTGATGCATCCAGAGTGGGTTTAGGTTGTGTCCTCATGCAGCATGGTAAGGTTATGGCCTACGCCTCTAGACAATTAAAGCCCCATGATAAGAATTATCCTACTCATGATCTTGAGTTAGTAGTCGTAGTTTTTGCCTTAAATATTTGGAGGAATTATCTTTATGGAGTTTATGTAGACGTCTTCACAGATCATAAGAGTCTTTAGTATGTCTTTTCTCAAAAAAATCTCAATCTTTATCAGAGAAGGTGGTTAGAGCTCTTGAAGAACTATGACATGAGTGTCCTTTATCATCCGAGCAAGGGCTACATTGTGGCCAATGATCTCAGTAGACTCTCCATAGGAAGTATTTCTCACGTTAAGGATAGCTTAGGAAATCCATGAGCTTTCCAGACTACACATTCTCTTAGTCGACTCTTCAGAGGGTGGTGTATGTGTTCAGAGTAGTTCTAAGTCATCTCTAGTTTCCAAGGTGAAATAAAAGCAAGACATGGATCCTAGCCTTGTCAAGCTGAAAGAGTCAGTTCAGAATTAGAAAGTTTACGTTTTCTCCCAAGGGGGAGATGGTGTTCTTCATTGTCAGGGTCGTTTATGCATTCCAGGTATAGATGACTTGAGGTAACGAATTCTTGTAGAAGCGCCAGGTGCACGATACTATATTCATCTAGGGGCCAGTAAGATGTACCGTAATTTGCGGGAGGTCTATTGGTGGAGTGGTATGAAGAGTGATACTGCAGAGTTTGTGGCTAAGTGCTCTATATGTCAGCAGGTTAAGATAGAGCATCAGAAACCTAGTGGTTCCATGTAGGAGTTCACCATTCCTACTTGGATGTGGGAAGAAGTGAACATAGACTTCGTGATAGGTTTTCCTAGAACTCATCATGAGCATGATTCTATTTGGGTCATTGTAGATAGAATGACCAAGTCAACCCATTTTCTTCCAGTTCATACCTCCTATTCATTTGAGGATTACGCCAAACTCCACATCAGGGAATTGGTCAGATTACACGGTGTTCCCTCATCTATCATCTTAGATAAAGGTACCCAATTCACCTCTCACTTCTGGAAAACATTCCAAAAGGGTCTCGATACCCAAGTTCATCTCAGTACAACATTTCATCCTCAGACAAAAGGTCAAGCAGAAAAGACCATTCAGACTCTTGAAGATATGCTAAGGGCCTGTGCAATTGATTTCAAGGAAAGTTGGGATGACCACTTGGCCTTGATTGAGTTTGCATACAAAAATAGCTATCATTCCAGTATTAAGATGGCTCCATTCGAATCTTTCTATGGTATGAGATGTAGATCTCCGATCGATTAGTTCAAAGTTAGTGAGGCCTCAGTCATAGGTCCTGACTTAGTATTCGATGTCTTAGAGAAAATTTAGTTGATCAGAGAGAGAATATGGGCTGCTCATGGCTGATAGAAGTCTTATGAAAATATTTGTAGGAAGGATCTTGAGTTCGAGGTCAAATACTATGTCTATATTAAGATTTCTCCCATGAAGGGAGTGAAGAGGTTCGGCAAGAAATGGAAACTCAGTCCATGATATGTTGTTCCCTTCCAGATCCTCAGTCGCTTCGGTAAGGTAGCTTATGAGTTAGGATTGCCTTCAGATCTAGACTCAGTTCATCCAGTCTTCCATGTCTCTTTACTTAAGAAGTGCATAGGTGACCCAGCAGTTGTAGTCAGTCCCTGTTCAGTGCATTGATATTCAAAACAACCTCTTTTATAAAGAGATTCTAGTCAAAATCATAGACTATCAGACTCATCAATTGAGGAACAAAGAAGTCCCTCTACTAAGGTTCTATGGCGAAATCAGCCTCATAAGGGAGTTACTTGGGAAACAGAAACAAATATGCGTACCAAGTAACCTCACCTCTTCCCCGTAAATTTAGTTCAAACTCAAGATAACAGTTCTCCTTAAGCTTATTCAGCTTTATGTTCATGTCCCCAGTTTAAAATTAGTATCTATTACCATTGCATACACAGTCATGTATTCATGTATCAGTTCAACTATAAGGTCATGCATCAGATATGAATTCTTATCTTGAGAAGATCAGTTTATTAGGTTGCTCAGTTATGCATCCAAGTACCAGTTATCCATGCGTTTGATATGCATGAGTTAAGTATGTTTAGCATGTCAGTCATGAGATCATGTTTCAGTCCTTCATGTTCAGTTCATGTTCGTCTTGTCTTATTCTTCCCTTTCAGTTAAGTCTCATTCAACGATGAATGTTCCCAAGGGGAAGATATTGTAATACCCCCAAAAATACAACTCAATATTAGCTCCATGTTTCAATCTTATACATAGAACATCATGGTTCCTTTATAGTTTCATGATCAAGGTTGATGTGAATTAAGGTCTCAAATATGTCCTAGCTATTGTGCGAATCGAAACATTCCTTACTAATTGAATTCTTGAGAAAGATATTGGTATTGTCAACTTCAAACAAGAATATCTCTAATTATACTACGAATTTTTCATTCCATGACCTACCAACGGATAGATAATTTAATAAGCTTTCCGTCAATACCAAATTCATCTAAAACAGACACCCGGTGAAGAAGTTATGGCTATTTTAAGTTTCTGTTGTAAGACGAATGCAATTTCAGTGCATGGCTCGTCGCGCCGGGGCCCTAAATCGGGATAAATTTTGTGTAGTTTTCAGTTTTCATTTTAAAATCCTCAAGGACAATATGGAAACTTCCCAAAACCCTATATGTATACTTTTTAAACATGGGATGGAAGCCCCAAAGCATCGCTTTACATTAATTTTATGAAAATTCACTCAAGAATAGTGAAGAACAAGTCTAGGGTTTCCATTGAGGTTTCAAGCTTCAAGCAAATTCAACCGTAGATTCCATGAATTTATAATCTAAGGTATGCATAGTGTTCATCTATGGATCCAATCCGTTCATAGAGCTTAAGAACCATGTTTTTAAATTTTCTTTTGTAAACTTTTTGTGGTGATATAAGCATGTACATGTTGATGATTGTTGTTTAAGTTTCAAAATGACATCTAAAGATGTTTTCATGAAATATATGTTTTGTTAGTTGAAAAACATAAACTTTAGGTGGTTTGATGTGATGCAAGTATGAAATCCACCTATGCTTTAAGGAATGCAGGCAAGGTGTTTGATAAAATGCCTAGGATGCTAGAACCCATAATTACATGATTCCATGATATCTAAATGACAAGTCCATATTAGCTATAAACTTCTATATGAATTTCCATACCACTTATGTGTTGTTGTTGTTGTGGTATGAAGCATGTGTGATAGTGGAAATATGAATTATATACACAAAATGTATCAATGATCTCCCTACCATGTTGAGATGTGAATAAATACATGAAGTATACTATCCCTTACTAATAATATTATGAATTGTGGACTCTAATCTTGTGATCAAGTCATGTTATGTGCGCCAGTTTCCTTCTATCGAGTCCTGGGGTATTCGTACCCAAAAACTATAGTTGTGTGCCTAGAACTATGTCATGTGCCATGATAAATCTCAGTTAAGCTATACTCTATAAAACTCAGTCATTCATGTGACTCAGGAAACATCAGAAATCTCATAATCTCAGTTAACACTCAGATAATAGTACTACTCCGTCAGTCAACGGATGTCAGTTATTCAGTCCATGAACAGCCAGTTGAATCTTGTTCAGTCACTTCAGATGAAAGTAGAAGTTAGCGCCGACTGAACCCAAGGATGGGAACTCACCTGCCAGATCAGGGTGTAATTCTTAGCAGTCATCTTTGTGTTCCAAAATTACGTAGCCAGCGTAAGTTGAGACATCTTAACCTGTCAGATTAGGGTTGATGAGGTGCCTTAACCTACGAGTTTAGGGTCCCACCATTCTTACTTTGAGTACCTGCCAGATAAGGGTCAATCACAATTATCCTTACCAGTGGTGCAGTATTGACACCCCCCAGTCGGGGCAGAGATAGGACCCCAGCTTAGCCATAATGGTATACATGGGGCATGTCGGTTAAACAACAACCTCCCACAATTTTAGTATCAGTCTCAGTAAAAGAATTTGGACAATTCTTCAGATATCAGTATAATAGGACTGTTAGATAATGTCACATTTAGTTATAGCACGGGACTCAGAGAGTTCTACCAGATTTAGGGCTGTCAGATGCAGTCACTCATGTTATTAGAAATGCAGTTCCTGTCATGTATTAGCATACAGATTTAGCTACCACGTACTCATGATCTCAGTTATTATATATGTATATTTGTACTCTTACATTCACATCAGCCAGTCAGTTAGCATTATTCATGCATGTAAACCCTTTGCATTAGCCTACCTCACTCGTACACTCAGTATTCCAATTATACTAATGCATTTGTGCTATGGTGGTTTCTTTTTATGTTACACCATAGGTCCAGTTTTATATTTAGTTGTTTTGGGTATTCATTACCCCATGGATGTTACCATATCTTTCCAGTTGAACCTTACGGCCTAAATGTTTAGGTTTTCGCATATTATATGTATATTATATAGAGTACAGGTACAGATATAAGTCATGGGTTAGTTTGTAGTCCCTCGGGGTTATGAGCACCATGTAGCATTCTGATTTAGAAAATTGGGGCATTATATTTTCTCCCAAGCGGGGATGGTGTGCTTTATTGTCAAGGTAGGTTATGTGTTTTATGTGTTGATGGTTTGAGATTGCAAATTTTAGCAGAAGTACATGGTGCGCTATAATCTATTCATCTAGGAACCACTAAGATATACTATGATTTGGGAGAAATCTATTGGTGGAATGGTATAAAGAAGGATATTAAAGAGTTTAAGGATAACTATTTAAATTGTCACTAGGGCAAAGTTGAGCACCAAAGGCCTAGTGGTATATTACGATAGTTTAGCATCCCTACTTAGAAGAGGGAAGTGGTGAACATAGATTTTATGATAGTGTTGCCTTGTACTCATCATAATCATGATTTGATTTGGTGACTATTGATAGAATGACAATATTATCTCATTTGCTAATAGTCCATATGTCGTATTTAATCGAGGATTATGCTAGACTCTATCTCAGAGAGTTGTTTAAGTTGCATGGGATTCTGCTGTCTATCATTTTAGATATAGGTGCTCAGTTTACCTCTTACTTTTGGAAGGATTTTTAGAAGGGTCTTGGTACCCAATTTCATCTCAGTATAGCGTTTCATTCTCAAATAGATAGTAAGATAGAACGAACCATTTAGAATTTAGAGGACATGTTGAGAGACTGTGTTATTAACTATAAAGGTAGTGGGATAACTACTTACCTTTAATTAACTTTTCTGACAATAATAGTTATTACTCCAGTGTTCAGATAGATCCATTAGAGGCTCTCTATATAAGGATAGATAGATCTACTAGTAGTTAGTTTTAGGTAGGTAAGGCTACTTTGATAGAGCTAGATTCAGTGTTTGAAGCAATGGAGAAAGTTCATTTGATTTGCGAATGGATGAAGATAGCTCAAAGCTGTCAAAAATCTTATGCAGGTATGAGGAGAAGGGATATTGAGTTTGAGGTTAGTTATTGGTTTTATTTGAAAATTTTCCCTATGAAGGGAGTAAAGATATTTGGCAAGAAGCTATATTGGCCCATATAGAATCTTGAACTATTTAAGGAAGCTATCTTATGAGCTTGAGTTTCTTACAGATTTGGCATCCGTGCATCTGGTGTTTCATGTTTGTTTGTTAAGGAAATGCATTGGTGATTCAGTTTTTTATTATTCTTCTAGGAAGCATGGAAGTTACGGATAGCCTTTCCTATGAAGAAGTCCCAATTAAGATCCATGATCATCAAATTTGTAGGCTATGGAATAAAAAATTTCCCTTGGTTAAAGTTCTTTGGTTAAATTAGTCTATTGAGGGAGTTACTTGGGAAGCAGAAGTAGATATGCGACCCAAGTACCCTCATTTTTCCTCTACAAACTCATATTTAGCTTGAGGTAAAGATTTTCCTTAGATTTACTCTTTTTCATTCTCTATTTAAGCTATGTAACCAATCTCATGTGATTGCATGCATCCATGAAATCAGTTCAGTTAATGTATCATTCTTCAGACTCAGTGAGGTAATCATGTTCCAAGTCATGCATGTTTAGTATATGGTCTTAGTTTCCTTAGTATTCTCAGTGTAATAAGTCTCATTTTAGGATGAATAATCCCAAGAGGTAGATATTGTAATACCTCATAAGATCCTAAGCTTAGTTCAATTATAGTTGCATACTAAAGGAGTCCAAGGCTTGAATCTTTAACTAATTGTTAAGGACTTAGTAATTTTCAAGAATGCTAAACCTTATGGATTTTTATGTTGGTTTTCATGACCCCAAGATGTTGGTTTTTGAGTTTATTCATGTTTATGGAGGTTAATAGTATATCTTGAGACAGTTTTGGGAGTTTTGGATGAGGTTTGGGATGTCTTTGGATGGCTAAAATAGTGAGCCAATGCGATAAACCTGCGGTACATTGGTCTCTCCTATGGAGATGGGGTCTATGGTGCATTGCTTTCTCCCTCGGAGTAAGTGATGCAGCATATTTCTCTCTGCCATCGAGCTCTTTGATTAATGAAATCAAAGGGCAAGTAAGTTTTTTAACCTCAACCTTATTCATCGATAATACGATTTGGGGCATGCATAGGGGCATTATTTTCCCCTTCCTCTCAAAATTACTCTCAATAAAAACCCTCCTCCTTTCCAATAACAAAACCTAAGCTTTCTTACAGAAACCAAGAAATCAAACTCCTAAGTCCAGCAATCTTTAAGAACATAACGATTGAGGTATGTGTGGTGTTCATCAATGGGTCCCTTTTAGCCATTGAGCCTAAAAACATTCTCCTTGATTAAAATATGGGTTCTTGAATTATTATGGAGTTTTATATGTGCAAGATGGGTTAAGTTCCTATCTTTCCTTAGTAAATGAACTTAGTTTTATGTCCTCGTATGATCCCATGAAAGGTTTGGTTAATTTATGTTTTAAACTACAATTAAAATATCATGTTAAATTGAATTTCATGTTACAATATCAAATAATAAATTTAGCCATTTAATCATGTTATTTCCTCATGTTAACACATTCCCACGTTCAAGTTCATAATTCTTACTCGTTTGGTGAAATATTCATGTTCAGGTCGTTGAACATGATTCCATACTACAGTTTTAAGCTTTGATATAGTATTTTATGATCATTCAGTGTTGGAGGGTTATGAACACCAGATACACATGTGTTTTACATGATTTATATTTTCAAGTAATAAGGCAGTAAAGCCATGGATTTTATTATTATACATACATATGATCACGATAAGCACTATTAGAAATAATGTTTAGTTAAACTTACTTCAGTTCACCACAAGTATTAGTTCAGTTTGGAGTAGAATTTAGCATTGATTGAACCCAGGGATGGGTGCTCACTTGCCAGTAGAGGGTGTGATCTTTAGTAGTATTTCCTGAGTCCTAGAACTACGTACCCATCATAGGTTTGGGATGTTCTCCTACTAATTGAGGGTTGACACATATCTTATAAAAGCACCTGGCTGTAGAAGGTGAATCCCTATTCCTTTGGGATACTAGTTTAGTTGATCCATACAACCAGTGTTAATACCCAAGGCATAGTACTGGTGCCCTTCGAACTGAGGTTATAGGTTGAACACCATATACCTCAAATTGGGGAATGTCGGTTACACGGTATCTCCCATAGTCTCAATTAGTTTTTAGTATGGCTCAGCTCAGGTTTCATTGACCAAATCATATGAATTTTCAGTTATTCAGTTCTATAAAACTCAGTCTTTCAAATTACAAATTATCATAGAGACATGTCTATGCTTGGTCTTACATTCTAATATATTACATGTGTATGTATTCATTCTCAGTTATCTCATATATTTCAGTAAGTCCTTATCGCATATACCATTACATTTAAAGTACTAATTGCATACTTTTCTTTGTTCTATATTTTCTTATAACTTAGGTTCGGACACTCAATTTCTTAACCGTTCTTAGACAGCTCAGTGTTACCTAGTAGCTGTAGTGGTGAGTTCTCATCCATCGATGACATGATATGTTATCTAAGTTATTTCAATATTTTATTATGTTTCTTCTGTCAGAGCTTGTTGGGGGTTTGTCCCTTCAACTCTTCATGTTGTTTATAGGCTTTCATATAATTAGTTGGACAGTCAGTTAGTTCTTTCAATTTTTATCAATTTACTTTGACAGAAAGTTTAGTTTACAGTATTCTTATCAGATATTTCACACATTTCATTCCTACATATTTCATTATTTAGATTTATAGTATCTTATCATCTTATCTTCTACATATATGTTGTATTACTATTTTACTCAGTGCTTACAATATGTACTATTTCATGGGTTAGCTTATGGTTACTAGTGGCCGCAAGCGTCATTGTCTCGATTAGGGGTATCCTCTGGTCATGACTATTGTATTTAGAAATAACGTATATCTATGTATTCATTAGTAATTTACCTTGTATTCCAAAAATAATAGCAACTCTTGTACTGATACCATCAGTTTTGGGGATTATATTGTGTAATTCATTTTGTATTTCATATTTTTTTCATTTATTCCTTTATCTATTTGAGAAGTCTTTTACTAGCAATTCTAGACTTCTAGTTTTGCTTGCCTACTAATGGGTTATAGTATGTGCCATCATGACCTGAGAAATTGGGTTGTGATAATTTAAATTAGAGCCTAGGCTTCACTGGTGTTAGTATAAAAGTTAAATATTTAATAGAGTCTTACGAATCGATGTGGAGACATCTGTAACCTATGTTTGGGAAGCTACAATGACATTTTTAGGAAATTTATTTCTTTACTCCTTGTCGTGTGTCCACATTTCTATGAACCTAAAAATTTTTTTGACTTTATTTTATCCCTAAATAAGCGATGTGATATAATTTATAGATACGAATGAGACTTCAACACGTGATTTTAGAGCTTTAAAACAACAACAAATTAGAGATGCTAGAGATGGAAATCAAAGATCTTCAGTATCAGCCATAGGATTTAGGGTCAGCTCAGGCTCCAGTAAAGGTCATGATTACTTCATCCTTCGAAGTTCAGCATTGGTGATTCGAGTCATATTATAGATCTCTCCCAACCATAGATGACATTCGATTCTTCAAGCCGTTCTTAAAATAGAGTTGGGTCTATTGATGTTCATTGAGTTTCTTTATAAGTTTATGAGTATGATATTTGATTTCTTTAGTGGGCCGACAAAGTATTTTCCAATGTTATATCCTGAGAAGGGCATGGTGTATGGATTTATTAGAGGATTAGAATTTCCACTTTGTCTAGTGTCAAAGCACTTGATAGCATCTGGTCCTCCTTCTCTAAGGTTGTTGGTCGAGTTAGGTCCATAGAGAGTGCATGTATTTGGACTTATAGAGGTGGTGGCAAGAGGACATGCCCTTTGTATTGTGCTGTCTGTATTTTATACAAACATGTCGATCCTTCTAGTAAAGGTTAGATTCACTTATAGTATATCAGATCTACATAAGTAGTATTTCATACTATGTGTGGTTCTCAAATTAGTCATGAAGATCCTAAGCAGGCAGAGTCCCCATCAGACCTTGCAGATTTTCTTAAATGGGTCTTTAGGCCTTGGCGACCATTTTTTATTATAAGAGGCAGTATCTCAAAGCATTCTAAGTTCTTGTTTGGGTTATATCATGATGGGACACTAGCTCAGAGAGTACCCCAGATATGAGTTAGTTAATCATACTGAGGTAGTGGATCTCTTGAGTTTTCAACTAGTGATTTATCCTCTAATAAAATTTGGTTCCCTAGAAATATTTCAATTTCTCCTCGGCATGATCTCTATTTCAAGGTTGCACTTCATGCCGTCTAACTTAGATAGAGTTGGTTGTTACATTTTCAGTCGGTGGTTATCCATGTGCAGATTTTGTTCTTCTGATATGTCTTGATTGTTGTTTGGTATGATTTATCTCGGATATGTCAGATTTAAATGCTAAGGTCGAGTTGAGTAGTTGACATTGATATAGCCTTATTATCTCAGTTATTGATTTATTCCTTGGAATGATGATTTGGAAGTTATGATAGACTAGAAGTATGAAGGTGTATCTATTTTTAGGTTTGGCTTGAGTAGTCTAGATCGAGCAGTTCAGCCAAGATATTGAGATTTGTGCTTGGTGTTGTAGAGCTTGTGTGCAGCCTTTATTTTAGGTTTGCATTAGTTCAGATTTTTTTATTGGCCAGTTGAGCTTACTTTGTGGTTATATATTTAGTCATCTCAACTTTGGTTGGATTATAGTTGATAAGTGTTGAAATAATAATCAATGAACCCAACATTGGTTCTTTCAATTTTTGACTAAAGTCTTTAGTCTACTTTGAGAATTGTGGATGATATACTCGGTGGGAGTAGTATTCTTGAGTTGGATTTAGTAGGTTTTGTTTTCTGGTGATAGGAAATCTTGGAGCAGAACATTATGTGATGAGTAGTTATGCCTTGATCTTCTAGGTTTTAGTCATGATTGCTATTCGGACTAGTGATGGGATTGACATAGATTGTATTCCTTGATTATCTCCATTTGTATGCCTAGATAGATCCTTATGAACTTATTCTCATGATTCCCATATGGCCTTTTAGAGGATTAATTTGAGTTCTAGAATCTTCTGAGATGAGAGTGTGCAGAAAGGACTAAGGTGATTTTCCCCTAGTTTGGCGTAGATAGCAAGTATGGATTCGTAAGAGAAGGTATATTTTGATTTATAGTCGGTTTTAGGCCTCGTGCGTAGGGTTGGTTTGGCTTGGATGAGCCTTTGTGGATTTTTCTCGGTATCGAGATGGTATCACTGTATTGTAGTTAAGATTTGCATGCATCAGCCTTTTTAGGTTAGTTGGAGGCCAGTTGGTGATTGACGTTGAGTTTTGGCTTTTACTGAGTGAAGTGAGAGAGAGAGTTTAAAAAGGGATACCTGTAGCAAAATCCATTAGAAGGGTTTTTTCTTTGTTTCTATTATCACGTAAGTCGTGCTTGGAGCATGCGGGCCTAGTACATTTTCCTTTCGATCTTTTGAGGTTTTATCTATTCATTGACTTTCGAGGATTAAAGTCCTTTTAGTAGTTGATATTGTAATGACCCTTCAGGTAATTTGTAATATTTTCCTTGTTTTTATATTAGGGCTTTCTCATAGTTTCCCTAAGTCATTTATGACTTGTTGGGACTGATAGTTTAGTTACTACGCAGTTTGTTTGGTTTTTAGAGACAATTCCCTATTCAGAAGTCTTTAATGGTTCAAAATATCCACTGGGCAAAACTTTAGTAAAACAATCTCACATGAGAATCATGACTATGCCAGCATCACTGGAAAAGCAATTTTAGGCTAGGTAGATTTTTAGCTCGGTCCCAATACACCTGAGCTCATTTTGACCTATTGGTCGAAAAGTTAGAAATTAGTAATTTGGGTGTGGGAACCAAATTTGGTCAAAACGACCATGAATCATAAATCTAACTCTACCATTGCATCCATAAAGTCGAAGTTAGTGTGGTTACATAGTCCATTTGCGAAAATTAGATTCTAAATGAATCCCAAGGCATTGTTGGAGACTTGGAAATTTCTAAGTATTCTGGTGATGATGCTAGTGTGATAGCCCAAATGGCATCATGATCGCCTTATTACGAATTCCATAGGATTATTGTGATCATCCTAGTATGATTGCTATCCCTGGTCTATGATAACAATATTTGTATACCTAGTATGGGTATAAAGTGACCCTTAGGCTTCGTTTTAGTCATTTTCTCTTAATCTTTGATACCTAGAAACACTAAAAGGTTGTGACAACTTCAAGTTAAGTCTTTGGGGTTACTTGGGAGCTTTATTAATATCTTTTAACGCAAATATCTTTGGATTTAAGGTAAGAATTCTTCAAATCCATGCCTGAATTTCTTGAATTTTTGACCAAAACCCCAAATAGCTTAAGGTCTTGATTTTAGCCCCAAATTAACTTGGTTTTCACCCATTTCTTAAGGTTTATGATCCCTTGATCATATGTGAATGTTAGGTTGACCTTGGAAACGTGATTTTTATAAGTGGGAGACACTTGGGGTTTTGATGTAGTTATAGGACCGAAAGCGCAATGGTACAATATGGGTATCATTATTCTCATATTGATAAGTAAATTATGATTTTGATAGTGTGATGGCTTTTTTGGGATTATGAAATGAGATGAGCTTTTAGTGAATGATGTAAGGATTTATAGTTTGGCCTTGAGGTAGGCTTCTGCTGATTGTTCTTCCTAAGATGATATGTTCTATATATTGCATGTAAGTATGACTGTTAAGTTTGATTATGGGTAGAATGACTAAATCTTGATTATTGATGTTTGGGGATTAAATAAGGGTTTTGACTCGTAAAGTGAAATGCTTTGTACTCTTTTAGAATCCTATCGCATTCTCCCTAGGTTGAGCTAATTTATATAATGGATATTATTTAATGCTAGGTTTGGGATGTTGTTTTAGTATTGGAAGTATGGTTAGTTGTAATACCTTGATCGTTTCTTAAGCCTAAATCTGTCTTTTGAGTGGATATATATGACTTCCAAAGTGATTGATGTTTAAACCATGTAATAACTTGAATAAGCTTTTTATCGATACCAATTTCATCAAAATCCAACATCGGATGAGTGAGTTATGGCTGTTTTACTCAATGGTATTGGATTGCCCAGGTTTTATGATCGACCTAGTGGACCGTCAGGTCCCTGGTGGATCGTTAAGTGCCCCATCAAGCTGAGGCAGTGACTCCTTTTTTAGGACATCGTGCGACAACCAAGTTGGTGGACCGTCAGAACATTCTAGTTTTGGCGTTTGAGTGACGGACGACTTGGTGGACCATTAGTCCCTCTGACGGACCGTCAGGTCGACCGTCACAGGACCCGATCAACAAATTTCAGCATTTTCAAAAAGGGAATTTTGGTCATTTCCTCTCCATATGTTCTTATATATATATATATATATATATATATATATATCAAAGTGGAGAAGAGCCACTCATTTTCCTTATCCTTTCTCTTCCAATTTTTCAAGAATCTCCTAGAAACTAGGGTTTCTACAAGATCCAAAATCCAAATCCTCTTCCAAGAAATTCAAAGAAACTTCCATGACTTTCTCCAAGTTGTTCAAGAACTAAGTTTCTGAAGTCAAAGGCATCAAGAATCTTGGCCTAAAAGTGTGAGAAGAGTTCCAAACAAGTTTCTACATCTTCAAATCAAAATCCAAGTTATGTGGGGTTAGAACAAGAACACTTCTTTCGTTCTTGTGCCTAAAGATTTACTTTCTATTATTGATTTACATGATTTTGCAAGTGGGTTTGCACCCAAATTTCTTTATGTATGATTTATGAGACTTGAGTTGAATAAGCTTGATATTTATGGTTATTTCACCATCATGCTTCTTAAATTTAGTATTTATTCCATGAGTTGTATATTGTCATTATATATATTGATGATTTCTAACTGATTTATGATAAGTGTCAAGATTTGTGTTTTTCTATAAGATATTTGACTGTTGAATACATATCGATACTTGAGATTGAAAGTCAAGAATGAGTCCAATGATGTTTCCTTGAAGCTTTGGTAATTGAAATGATTTTATAAGCAAGGATACTTGATGTTGAGAAAGATTATTTGATTTTGAGTCGAGTTAGGAATCCACAGTTGTACATGATTTATTGATGAGATATACAGTTGTTTTGGTCATTATAATAGACCCATGAGTTGATATTAATTGAGGTGGATTTCCTAACGCATTCTGGGCTGAGTCTGGAAGGAGTATTTAGCACCGAGCGGGAAATTTCGTATTTCCCCAAAACTACATGCCACCATAGGATTAATGTTGATAATTGTGGGCCAAAGTCCAGAGATTGAGGTTGTACTCCCTGGAAAGAGTACGACACCCCTACCAATTTGGTGTTCTCTCCTTATGAGGGCAAAACATTGGACTCTATACGGCTCACATGGAGTATTTATATCAGATATAAGAAACTCCCAAACCCAAAATGATCGAAATACCTTGAGTTATCGAGTCACTCTAATTCATGAGTCAAAGCTTTTGAGTTGAGTTTAATAAATTATGATATTTAGGAAACATGTGTTATTACTGATGATTTATAGAAATAATGTTTCAGATAATTCAAGCGAAGAGAGTTATTACTGTCAGCATGCATAATTTTCTTATACACTTATGATATTATTTAAAATGTTGCATCCAGCCCCACAAACTCAGTACATTCCCATGTATTGACTCTCATACTCTTTTGTATTCTATATTTCCTCATGATATAGGTTTAGGTGCTCAGTATCAGCTGCGATAGTGATCTATGAGTACCTTCATCTATATTTCTACAGTTGGTGAGTCATCATGGTTCGAGGACCTATGTTCATAATTTTTGTCTTGCTAATTGATGGTTTTTTATTGTTCCGTTCATTATAAGTTAGTTGGGGATCTGTCCCAATGGCTCTTCAGTATTATGTAGTAGAGGCTTTGTCAGACTAGAGTAACAGTATGTACAGAACGTTACTATTTTAATTGTACAGGATAGTATTACTTAGTATCTCAGTATGTTCATGGCATGATTATTCTTCCTTATTACCACTAGATTATTGTCATGGTGAATTATAGGAGTAAAGACAGGCTCAAAAGGTTATCTTAAGGATATGTGTGGCTTTAAGCACTGTGTGATGTCTCGAGATAGGTTCATGGGGTGTTACAAGCTTGGTTTCATAGCCTAAGGTTCAACGAGTCCTAAGGAGTCTTACAAGCTGCGTTAAGTAGAGTCTTGATCATCGGTATGTAGCACGCCACATCTATGAGCAAGAGGCTACGAGATGTTTTAGGAAAAGTTGTTTCTTTCTTTTAAGAGTCTATCATGCCTATGACTCTTTCTCTCTGCGGTTAATTCATGCTCTCTTATGACAGAAAATGCCTCCTCATAGAGCTTGCAGAAACAATGAACGACCTCAACCCATTGATCCTTTAGGTGAGACGGTGTCCCATGCTGAATTCCGGGTAGCTTTCCAAGTGCTAGCCCAGGCTGTCACCGCCAACGCTCAAGCCAACACCCAGGCTACTGTTCCACCTCAGTAAGAAAATAATTCTTCTGCAGCTTCGGTTCGTGACTTCATACAAATGAATCAACCTGAGTTCCATGGGTCGAAAGTAGGTAAGGACCCATAAATATATTTAGATGAAGTGAGAAAGATAACTCAGATTATGCATGTGATTGAGGAAAAGAGTGTTGAATTGGCTTTCTATCGAATGAAAGATGTTGCTTATGATTGGGTGGAGATGTGGAGGAAAATTAAAAGGGAGAATGATGCTTCCATGACTTGGCAATTATTCCAAGATGCTTTCTTAGACAGTTCTTTCCCCCTGAGCTGAGGGAAGCGAAGCTAGAAGAATTCATGAACTTGAGACAAGGCTCCATGATAGTTAAGTAGTATTGCCATAAGTTTAACCAATTGTCTAAATATGCTCCGGGTATGATGGCTGATTCTAGAACTAGTATGAGTAAGTTCTTGGCCTGTGTATCTGGTTATGTTGTGAAAGAGTGTAGATCCACTAAACTTAATAGGGACATGGACCATTCAAGACTAATGATCTATGCTTAGCAGATTGAAGCGGACAAAGTAAAGGAGAGAGAGAGAGTGAGGGGGAATAAGAGAGTTGATCTGAGAAGCAGGGGTTTGGTCAGAGTAGATTTTCTGGAAGGATCCGCCCTCAGTTTCAGAGTCATTCTCTTGTGCCAACGCCTTCATCATCCAGTACACCTGCATTCAGAATCAGGTAGAAGCAGGGTATTAGGCCTTCCATGTCCAGGTCCTAGGACAGTGTAAGTAACATACCTCATTCTCTCCCATGTCCGAAATGCGGTAGAAACCATCTCGGGGGTGCTTAATCGGTTAGAGGGGTTGCTTTGGTTACGGTAAGTTAGGCCACAAATTTAGGGATTTCCCATATGCTAAACAGGGGAGTCACGATATTCGTTCCCAGAATCAAACTATTAGTGCTCCAGCCCCTGTAGTTCGTCCTACTCCTCTTCAGGGTACCTCATGTAGTACTGCCAGTGGTCAGCGCTAAAATTGCTTTTATGCTCTACCACCCCTCCAGGAGCAGAAGGATTCACCAAATATTGTTACTGGTATGCTCTGTGTATTTTATTTTGATATGTATGTGTTGATGGACCCTAGGTCAAGTCTTTCTTATGTGACTCCGTTGGTGGCTGTGAATTTGGAAATTAGTGCTGAAAAGATTTTCAAGCCTTTTCTAGTCTCTACACTAGTGGGTGAATTTGTTGTTGCTAAGCAAACATATAAGAGGTGTCCTATCACTGTTCTTAAAAGAGTCATGTTTGCAGATTTTATTGAGCTAGACATATTTGATTTTGATATTATTCGGGGTATGGATTGGCTACACTTTTGTTATGTGTCTATAAACTGTCATACTCGGGTAGTCAAGTTTTAGTTTCCCAATGAGCCAGTCTTTGAGTGGTTCAGAAATTTTATATCTCCTAAAGGTCATTTTATATCCTATCTTAAAGCTCGAAAATTTATATCCAAGGGTTGTATCTATCATTTAGTTTGAGTTAAGGACACTAAGTCTGAGACTCCAACTATTCAGTCTGTTAGTGTTGTCAATGAGTTTCCCGATGTCTTCTCAAAAGATCTCCTAGGGGTACCTCCCAATAGAGAGATAGAATTCACAATTTATCTCCTTCCTGATACGCATCATATTTCTATTCCTCCGTATCGTATGGCCCCCGCAGAACTTAGAGAGTTGAAAGAGCAACTCAAAAACCTTCTTGATAAGGGTTTTATAAGAATCAATGTATCTCCTTAGGGTGCACTCATTCTACTCGTGCAAAAGAAACATGGTTCATTGCACATATGCATTGACTATCTTCAGTTTAACAAGGTCACAGTCAAGAACAAGTACTCTCTTCCTAGAATTGATGACTTGTTAGATCAGCTACAAGGTGCCAGTTATTTCTTAAAAATAAATTTGAGATCCGGTTATCAACAACTTAAAGTCACAGAGTGTGATATTCCAAAGACAGTTTTCCGCACTTATTATGGTTATTTTGAATTCTTAGTCATGTCCTTTGGGCTAACGAATGCCCCAGTAGCTTTTATGGACCTCATGAATCGAGTGTTCAGAAAGTACCTGGATATGTTTATTATTGTGTTCATAGATGATATTCTTGTATACTCCCAAAGTGAGAATGACCATGTAGATCATCTTCAAATTATCTTACAGACCCTTAGGGATCAATAGTTATTTGCCAAATTTAGAAAGTATGAATTCTGGATAAGGTCAGTTACTTTTCTGGGTCATATGTTTCTTCTGATGGTATTCAAGTTGATCCTCAAAAGGTAGAAGCTGTGAATAATTGGTCTAGACCTATTTCCCTATCCGATATTAGGAGTTTCTTGGGTCTAGCTTGCTACTACCATTGTTTTGTCAAAGGTTTCTCTTCCATTGTTATTTCTTTGACCTGGTTGACCCAAAAGAAGGTTAAATTCCAGTGTTCAGATTTTTGCGAGAATAGTTTTCAGGAGTTGAAGACTTGACTAACTTCAGCCCCTGTGATGACCCTGCGTAATAGTGTAGATGATTTTATGGTATGTTGTGATGCTTCCAGAATTAGTTTGGGTTGTGTGTTGATGCAGAAGGGTAAAGTTATAGCCTATGCCCCCCGGCAGTTGAAGCCTCATAAGAAGAATTATCTGACCCATGACCTCGAGTTAGCTGCAGTGGTTTTTACTTTGAAAATTTGGAGACACTACCTATACGATGTTTATTTTGATGTCTTTATGGATCACAAGAGTTTGCAGTATGTGTTTACTTAGAGAGAATTGAATATTCGACAGAGGCGATGGTTAGAATTGCTAAAGGATTATGATATGAGTTTGTTATATCACCCGAGCAAGGCCAATATAGTGGCAGATGCTCTTAGCAGGTAGTCCATGGGCAGTGTAGCACATGTCGAGGAAGATAAAAGGGACTTAGCCCGTGAAGTGCATCATTTGTCTATGTTAGGTGTTAGATTACTTGACTCAGCTGAGGGTAATTCTTGGGTCCAAATTAGTTTCGAATCTTCCCTAGTTTCTTAAGTGAAGGAGAAGCAGGATAAAGATTCTCATTTGGTCGAACTAAAAGACTCAGTTAAAGACCAAAAGGTGGAGGTTTTCTCCTAAGGGGCAGATGGTGTATTGACATTTCAGAATAGATTGTGTGTACCTGATGTTGATGATCTGAGCCAGAGAATTATGGATGAGGCGCATGGCGCACGGTATTCTATTCATCCTGGTGCTACTAAGATGCACCGCGATTTATGGGAAATTTATTAGTGGAATGGTATGAAAAAGGATATAGTGAAGTTTGTAGAAAAGTGTGCAACTTGCCAGTAGGTAAAGATAAAGCACCAGAGACATGGTGGTGTGATGCAAGAATTTAACATTCCTACTTGGAAGTGGGAAGTGGTGAACATGGATTTTGTGACCGGTTTACCTCTCTCTCATCATCATTATGATTTTATTTGGGTCGTTGTAGACAGGTTGACTAAGTCAGCACATTTTCTGTCAGTACATACATCTTTCACTGTGGAGGACTATGCTAAGTTGTATATTCGAGAGTTAGTCAGGTTGCATGGAGTTCCGTTGTCTATCATCTCCGATAGAGGTACTCAGTTTACTTCTTAATTTTGGAGAGCCTTCCAGAAGGGTCTTGGCACCCAAGTTCATCTTAGCTCCACTTTTCATCAGCAGATAGACGGTCAGGCTGAGAGGACTATTCAGACTTTGGAGGATATGTTGAGGGCTTGTGTTCTTGATTTCAAAGGAAGTTGGGATGAACATTTTCCATTGATTGAATTTGCTTACAGCAACAGTTTTCATGCTAGGATTAGAATGGCTCCATTTAAAGCTTTGTATGGAAGAAGATGTAGATCGCTCATAGGTTGGTTGGAAGTGGGTGAAGCCATTGTGATTAGACCTGATGCTGTATTTGAGACTATGGAGAAAGTTAAGTTAATTCGGGAGAGGTTAAAGACAGCCCGGAGTCGTCAGAAGTCGTATGCAGATGTGAGAAGAAGAGCTTTTGGGTTTGAAGTCAATGATTTGATGTATTTGAAAATTTCACCCATAAAAGTGGTGAAAAGATTTGGAAAGAAACGAAAGCTAAGTCCTAGATACGTTGGCCCTTATAGAGTTTTGGATTGTATTGGGAAACAACTTATGAGGTTGAGTTGCCTGCAGAAATGTCAGCTGTCTATCCTGTGTTTCATGTTTCTATGCTCAAGAAGCACATTGGAGACTCTGTTGTTGTTGATCCGTCAGAAGGTTGTGATGTTCAGGATAGCCTTTCGTATGATGAAATCCCATTTGAAATCCTAGATTATCAAGGCCGTAGACTGAGGAATAAGTAATTTCCCCTGGTTAAAGTTCTATGGCAAAATCAATCAGTAGAGGGTGCCACTTGGGAAGCAGAAGTGGATATGCGAGCTAGTTACCCTCATCTTTTCTCCACGAGTTCAAATCAAGATGAAGGTATTATTCCCTTAATTCAGTTTCCTTCTAATCTAATGTATTCTGCTATATGGTTATTCCCTCTACGATTCGTGTATTTGGTGAAGTACTCAAAATTTTAGAGTAAAGTGAGCCCTTAGATGTTAGTGGATATGTAAGACTTCCAAAGTGATTGATGTTTAAACCATGTTGTATTTCTCTAATTTCTACTTTTTATCATGTAGAGCATTGTATAAGCTTTCCATTAATACAAATTTCATCAAAATCCAACATCGGATGAGTGAGTTATGGACGTTTTACACAATGGTATCGGATCGACCAGGTTTGACGGTCGACCTGGTGGACCGTCAAGTGCCCCGTCAAGCTGAGGCAGTTGCTCCTTTTTCAGGCCATCGTACGACGGCTAAGTTGGTGGACCGTCAGTTTCCTGATGGACCATCACTTCAACCATCACGTCGAGGCAGAATGTTCCAGTTTTGGGG
>NC_061121.1:171627005-171651401 GCF_002878395.1 Capsicum annuum | reverse complement strand
TATCAAAGTGGAGAAGAGCCAATCATTTTCCTTCTCCTTTCTCTTCTAATCTTCCAATAATCTCCTAGAAACTAAGGTTTCTACAAGGTCCAAAATCCAAATCCTCTTCCAAGAAATTCTAAGAAACTTCCATGACTTTCTCCAAGTTGTTCAGGAACTAAGTTTCTGAAGTCAAAGGCATCAAGAATCTTGAACTAAAAGTGTGAGAAGAGTTCCAAACAAGTTTCTACATCTTCAAATCAAAATCCAAGGTATGTGGGGTTTGAACAATAAAAATTCTTTCGTTCTTGTGCCTAAAGATTTACTTTCTATTATTGATTTACATGATTTTTCAAGTGGGCTTACACCCAAATTTCTTTATGTATGATTTATGAGACTTGAGTTGAATAAGCTTTATATTTATGGTTATTTCACCATCATGTTTCTTAAATTTAGTATTTATTCCTTGAGTTGTATATTGTCATTATATATATTGATGATTTCTAAGTGATTTATGATAAGTGTCAATATTTGTGTTTTTCTATGAGAGATTTGACTATTGAATACATATCGATACTTGAGATTGAAAGTCAAGAATGAGTCCGATGATGTTTCCTTGAAGCTTTGGTATTTGAAATGATTTGATAAGCAAGGATACTTGATGTTGAGAAAGATTGTTTGATTTTGAGTCGAGTTAGGAATCCACAGTCGTACATGATTTACCGATGAGATATACAATTGTTTTGGTCATCATGATAGACCCATTAGTTGATATTGATTGAGGTGGATTTCCTAACGCGTTCTGAGCTGAGTTTGGGAGGAGTATTTAGCACCAAGAGAGAAATTTGGTATTTTTCCAAAACTACGTGCCACCGTAGGATTGGTATTTTCATTCAGTATGACTCAGTCGGGGATCTTTCCTAATAGCTCTTCAGTCTTATGTAGTAGAGGCTTTGTCAGACTAGAGTACCAGTATGTACAGAACATTAGTATTTTGATTGTACAGGAGAACATTATTTGTATCTCAGTATGTTCATGGCATGATTATTCTTCCTTATTATCGGTCGATTATTGTCATGGTGAATTATAGGAGTAAAGATAGGCTTAGAGGGTTATCTTAAGGCTGTGTGTGGCCTTAAGCACCATGTGACGTCTCGGGATAGGTTCTTGGGGCGTTACATTAGTATATTTAACCTTATTTGGGCTATTGTTAGTAATATTGAAATCGTAATTTAGATGGAGCTAACTAAAATGTGTATATTTCTAGATGAAGTTCCTATTGTATGATTGGTTATGACTTACTAGACATCTAAAAGTTAAACTATATACCAAATCCTAGTTTGGGGGTATGAATTACTTAAATATTGAAATTTAGGATTAGAAATTGGTTCTTCCTGCCGACCTTTGGCTAAGACTCATATTAGCCCATGTGGACATAATTACGGATGTTAAGCATAGTTGAGGCTAGTAAGCCTTTAGTGTAAGGTTACTTTGCCACTTGGTGAATCATGATATATTTTTCTCGGATAATGAATAATAGCTTAAGGCTGTGATATTCTTCTTGGCTATGATATTGGGACTATAAAGATGTTACTTTCTCTTAGATATGATGTTGGGCCTATAGATATGTTACTTTCTGTTAGGTATGATATTGGGCTTCCAGATATGTTGCTTCCTATTAGATATGATGTTAGGCCTATAGAGATGTTACATCCTCTTAGATATGATGTTGGACCTATAAAGATTTTACCTCTTCATAGATATGATGTTGGTCCTATAGAGATGTTACATCATCTTAGATATGATATTGGGCCTATATAGATGTTACTTCTTCTTTGGTATGATATTGGACCTATAAAGATGTTACTACTTCATAGGTATGAGACACTTATACGTAGTATGCCTCCTAGATGTGAGATGCCTTATATCTTTGAGATGCCTCTAAGATGTGAGATATTTATTGATATGTATGCCCACTAGATATGTGATGCCTTATATATTTTAGATGCTTCCTAGCTATGAGACACTTATTAATAGTATACCTCCTAGATATGAGATGCATTATATATTTGAGATGCCTCCTAGATGTGAGACACTTATTATTACAATATGCCTCCTAGTGTTATATGATCATAATCTACTTATGCTTATAAGATATCTTATCCCTTATTGTTATGTAATGTCTTATAGATATGAGATGACTTACTAATGTGTTTATTGATATGAGCTCCGGATTCGTATGTGGGCCTAAGGTCATTATTATGATGTTGTGATTATTCCGAACACCTTATTGGGCCAAAGTCCATGTTATGATATGAGTTTACAATTTGGGAAGTGTTTATCCTTTCATAGGATGTGATTCTATTTTATTGATATATTAATGCTTATGCTTACATAGACTGAATACTGGTGATGTCGTGCATAGATGTGGTATATTCATGATGCATTGATACGGTATATTCATGATTCATAGATATGGTATATTCATTATTCATATAGGCGGTATATTCATGATGCCTAGATAAGGTATATTCATAATGCATATATGTGGTATATATTTATAATGTTTAGAGGTGGTACATTCTTGGTCATTAAATCAGTAAGTAATGCGACTCTTACTAAAATATAAACTTACTACTATTTTTCCTAAATAAGGGTTAAAGTCCACTCTCTACCTTAAAATGGATTTCTTCATAATAATAAATGTTTGCCTTAATGAATAACTTAAAGTAAAAGATATCAATAATGATGCTTTAAAGACTTGATCGAGAAAGATTCCAATCTAGGATTTAATACTACTAATTACTATGATCGTAAGAGATTCTAACCCTTTCTACACTTTTATAATTGTGTAGTCCCGATACTCACTCTTGGTAATAGATTTACCGATTTACACCCTTTTAGCCACGACTTAACTTTGTGCACCTATAATATATCAAAGTACACATCTCTCTGGCATGCGACGGAGGAAAATGTTGTATTGATGATATATATTTGGAGTAAAACCCGATTATAGGTATAATATTCATGTCGCATTTTTATACTTATTGATAATGTAGCATTGAGGATGAATGATGAATTATGGAAATATACTCTACCTTGCTTCTCTTTTTTTATTCATTTACTTTTTTCCCCGTGGGGATTGTTCTTTACATTAGCCCTCGTGGTGCTTGCACTTTACTTTAGCCCTCGTAGGGCTCGCTCTCTATTATTGACTGATTTTGATATTATGATGAAATGATAATACCCGACAAAGACAGGGGATATTATGATGATGTGATGATACCCGACAAGTCCAAAGGATATTATGATTATGTGATGATACCTAGCAAGGCCAGGGGATATTATGATGATGTGATGATAGCCTGCAGGTACAGGGGATGGTTATGATGATGCATTGATACTCGATAACGCTGGAGGATGATTATGTTTATGTTCCTATGAGTGCATCTACCGGTTCGAGTCCTACTAGACCTATGTATGACAAATATATATTTATATATTCTTATCAAGGCCAGATGATGATTATAATGATGGTATTCATAATGGTAATGGTTATAATGATGATGATTATTATGACGAAGGTTATAATGATGATGGTTATAAAGGTGAGGGTTGAGATAGATTGTGATATTGACTATATACTTTGTATTCATTCTTGCATGTGCATTTCCTATCACCAGTATGCATCTATATCTATAATATTATATGGGAAGGTTGCTTAGATATGGGTGATGATTACGGAGTTTGGTGTATTGCATGCTAAATTAAACCTTCTGAGCCTAGGGCAGTGGGTACGCATAGGCTCGACCAGGTATTTGGTTGTCCAAAATAGCCGATTTCTAGCATTTTTATTGACATTGTTTTTATCATTGTTATGGATAGTTTATGACAGCTCGGTCATTGATTTGGTATCCAGACTTGAGGTATGATTCTGACCACTTTATCTTATGATTATATTATCATGAATGACCATCTAATGACTCTGTATATGGATTAGAACGTTGAGTATTCAAGAACTAGCTCTTGCTATCATTATAAGGTCTTAAATTTTCTAGTCTGATGACCTAGGTTGTAATTTGAGTGGATCTCGGTTATATACTTATTTTTATATATATATATATATATATATATGTATATATATTTATATATATATATATATGCATACCTAGCTATATGTAGCTATGGTGTAACTTTATATCCCTTCCTTTCATTGATTCAGTTTGTATATATCTTTCTGCCACTTTTACTTTGTATATTAGTCAGTGATATACGGTATACTATTGAGATCCTAAGTGTAGCTGGATTACTAGTTCCTTAGGCTTAGTATTTCCTTTATACGAAAAGCACTGAAGCACCCTACGTAGAAACAGTAGGATGAATAAATATCTTATCAAGGAGATTTTTCAATTGCTCCATTAGTTCCTACAATTCAGTTGAAGTCATTGTATAACAAGGAATGGAAATAGGATGAGTATTCGGTAGAACATCCATCCCAAAACCTCTTACCCTATTGGAAGGAATGATAGGAAGATCATAGAGAAAGACTTCAGGAAATTCATTAACCACGGGTACAAATTGCAAAGAAGGACCCTTAGAGTTAGAATCCTTAACCCAAACTAAATGATACAGACACCTTTTGGAAATCAACTTTCAAGCTCTAAGATAAGAAATAAACCTTCCTTTCGGTACTAAGGAACTCTTCTCCCAATCAATCACCGGTTCATTAGGAAAATGGAAATTAAAGTTTTGGGTCCTACATTCCTGAGAAGCATGGCATGAATGAAGCCAATCTATCCCTATGATAACATCAAAATCACCCACGTCTAGTTCTATCAAATCCTCCAATGTCTCTCTATGAAAGATAAAAACCACACAACCCCTATAATTTTTTTCCAGTGATAATAGAATCACCCACTAGAGAAAACACAAAAAGGGTTGGAAATATTTTCATGACCAAAACCAAAGTGTATATCCATATATGGGCTCACATAAGATAGGGTAAAACCAGTATCAAGCAAATAATAAAGATTATAAGAGAAAATTTGTAACTTACTAGTGAATGCAACCGGGTATGCCTAAGATTCTTGATGAGTAGCAAGAGCATTGAGATGATTCTGTCCAATGCCAATACCAAAAGTGTTGCCTTTAGGTGCAGCAGCTAAAGTAGTGGCAACCAAAACCTTATTAGCCCAATGGAAACCCTGGTAGAAGGACAATTTCGTTGTATATGACCAAGCTGACCATAATTATAACACGGATTTCTCCCCACCTCATAATATCCATGGTGAATATTTCCATAAAACGGCAAGGAGGATAAGGTGGGGTTTATTAAAATCTACTAGCATGAGACTAGGCACCCTATGCCTTAGGACCACTACAAGCCTAAAAATGACAATCACCTGAAGTCATAAGATAAGGATTACTAACAGATAAATACGAATTTCCCCAAATCTTCTTCTTGGTCCACTGCCTACCATCTTTCTCACTATTCTGTTTATTTGCACCCTGCTTTAAATATCTAAATTTCTAGTTCTGCCTCTCTCCCATCTCTACTTATTTCTTTTTCTTAGCCTCTACCTGCTGCATATGAAGAACTAGCCTGGAGATTTTTATGTCATTATTCAATATAACAGCCTTAGACTTTAACACCAAATCACAAGACAAATTATAAGTAAACTTCCTTACTTGGGACCTCATATTAGACACAAATTTAAGACATATTGAGATAACTGATGGAACTTCAAATCATACACCTTAATATTTATCTTATCCTGCTTCATATTCACAAATTCATTAGCTTTATCATCGCTCAAATCCTGGGGAAAGAAGGGATCTAGAACACCACCTGAAAAGTCATCCCATACTGCCTATTCTTCACCATCACCCCTCATCTCTTCCCACTCATCATACCATTGATAAGCCACATCTTTAAATCGATAAGAAGAAAACTCCACACCCTCAAAATAATTAGAATGCATAACCAAAAAAATCTTCTCCATCTCATCAAAAAACCCCTGACAATCCTCCTCAACCTTAGAGCCAATAAAAGTTGGGGGATTCAACCTCATAAATTGACAAACCCTAGTGACCTCAGATAAATAAGAACCAAGACCAACCTAGTTGGACCAATGGGAATACAATGCCGTTACTTGAGGAAGTATGTAAATAGATAGACAGAACTCCTTATTAGAGATATATCCCTAGGGTAACTTAGCATAAGTATCACCAGCCCACTAAGCCTACTGAGGACTTCTAGGGAATGGTGGAACCCTATGTGGAGTGGTACAGTCAGGAGAACGTATCCTAGTCCGGTTCTACACTCCATAAATATGATAAGACCCCTCTACACTCTTCTCATATGGGATTGACTTACCACAATTGTCAAATCTTTGGGGAGGCATGATCTGAAACATAATTAAGCCATAGGTTAGAGAATTTTCATAACACTAGACTCTATAGCCCAATAATAGAACACAAGAAAGGAAAACATTCCTAAATGCCTCGTAGCCTCCCCCTTATAAGTATGCCATACTACATACCCATAAAAAGGACACTAATCAACATAGCTTTGTGGAAACCAATGACGCTGAACCATTCTCTAATACCTAGATTTTCACCACCCAAACTAGGGCCTAGTCGTGCCGGGTATCTCAAGGCCACCATGGACCGAAGACCGCCCCTTAGCCTAAACTCAAGTGCATAGTAATAATAATAAAGAGAAAGCAAATTAAGATAGTAATAAAAAGATAAATAAGTCAAATAAAAGTTCTAAGAATAAAAAAACAATCCAACCCACACTAGTCAACAAAAGCCACTAAATAATAATATCAACTATGTCGGAACATGCCCCAAACCACGGCCAAATAAATCCACAATTTTCAAAAATATGAATAGAATCCTAATAACTTATAGTGTCTTTAAAAGATGGAAGCACGCCACTTCACAGAAGATCCATAAGAGTACCAAATCATCTAACATTGTGGTGGAGTAACAGAAAAATCCTTGGACCCTATAATAAGAAATGATGTAGTGTCCAGGGACAGTCAGTGGGGCGAGAACTAGCATGTAACTCAGGGTATAGTGATAAAATTATACAATTTCCAAAATTCAAAAATAAAACATATGCACCTCATTCATATACATATATATAGGATGACGGGATAAGGACAAAAGCCATAAACATGAGATTTTAAAAATTTAACCTGAACTATTTAGCTCGATCCTTCCTAAAGGAACCCATGGATTACATGGTTCTAACTGCCCCTACTGGAAGGGACCCAGTGTGTGTTAGCTGCACAAACTGAGGAAAACTGTAGAAAGTCTAAAGACATCAAGGTCATAGCCCTCCCAATATATATATTTAAAGTGTGCACCAAGAACACAGTCACATGGACCCCCAATAACGGTAGATGTGGTTTCTAGTGTTGATCTCTCTAGAATCTACACCTTTATGGTAAGCTTGACAATTCCCTTGAAGCCAAAATTAAAAATAGTTGCACATAAACCAGCCATTAACCTAGGAGTGATTCATTAATGCATTTACCCACTTGGTATCATCTACTAATATTCTTGTAAGCTAATTCGATAAGGTCAAACTAATCCATATAACCAAATTGAGTCCCAAGTTCAATTTAAAAATCAAAACCATGGCCTCCAAGACCATTCCAAAACCTTAGTAATTTATTTATCCTTTAAAGTAGTGTAATGGGTTCAAAAACAAGTTAAATCATGGAAAAACATGCAACTATCCATATTTAAAAACAAGATTATAAAGTGGATTGAGGTTAAAAATTGCATCAATTTGAGGAATCCCATGTCCCCCATTCCAACCATTTAACCAATACACCTATGTTGTTCCAAAGACATCAATTTAAGACATTGATAATCAATTTAAAACATGCGACAAGTAATTCCAGGAAAAAAAAACCAAAATCCCTCAACCCAATTTCAGACCCATAATTTAGATTATATTAATATCTAATAAATTTATGCCATAATAAAAATATATAAGTTAGGGATAAGCAACATGCCTGAATATACAAGGAATAGAACACAATTTGAAGTTTTGAGACTGTAATAGTGATTTTTTTAAAAACCCTTGACCTTTCTTAGGTTTTGAATTTAAGAGAGAATAAATGGTGTTTTAATCTTTAAAAACTTAAAGGAAAGGGTTATTTTATGTTTTTAAGTCATTCAATAGGTAAAAAAACAAAAGCCCCTCACCCTAAGGGAAAAAAAGAAAAACTGGGTAAAATTAAAATAGCAGCATGGTACACCTCCATCACAGAGGGTAGTCTCTGTGTCACGCCTTTATCATGGAGGCTAACCTCCGTGGCATGCCATTATCATGGAGGATCACTACCTCGGCGTCCAAAGAGGACCTTGATCCACTTCAAAAAATTCTAAAACTTTTCCAAAATATCCTTTTAGAATTCCTAAACATAATTTAAGTCAAAAATTAACATTACTCACACAGAAGGGTCAAAATAAAATTGTTAAAATTTAATGGGGTCTCACACAAAATTATGTAGTTTCTCCTAGAAGACAATTAGAAACTCATAGGCATCCTCGCTAATTGGACCACTAAACATGGGAGGAGAGTAGCAAACCGCTATTCTTCATCATAAGGCATCATAGTACCCAAAAATTTAAAGAATAGAAAGTTTGTAGGTAGTGAATCACAGAAGGTACCTTAGATAATTGTTAAACCCCTAAAGCCGGAATATGTTAAAGAAAAAATTAGTACTAATAGTGAAACACCACTCGACCAGTCTAAGAAACACCTTCCAAATAACTCAAGAGATGAATTATGAGACCTTGTAGCATTAGGGTGTCAACTAAACCCTGTAGGACCTGAGTCAATCCCACACCACCTATTTGATAGTTAACCTTAGAATACCCAACCTCAGGCTCAAGAGAGGCCTCCTTATAACATTTTTTGGCTAGGGAAGTTCCTAGTCGTTCACCTTTACCTCTAGGTCGACCACGACCCTTAACTTACCCTCTAACAAGGGCTCCCATATCGAGTTCTTGTTTACCATCCCTAGATTAAGATCTTTCCATTTGTATAGAAAAGAAAAGAATAAAAGTTCAAAACATTGGTAAAAACAACCCGTATGACAAGGAATAAAATTAGAGAAATTTTTTCAAAGACATCTTATAGCCTCCCAAATATAGATATGAATGTCAATGTACCTTGAATTTCTTTATCCAAAAGGGAAGAAGAGTTAAATTATGTATAAAATAAAATAAATGAGACTTCAAGAATGAAGTAAAGTCAATATAACACACAATAACTGAATGTCCAAAAGAAAATGTCATAAAACCCTTTCCCCCAGCTTGTGCCAAAATCTGGTGTCATATGTATAAGAGTATATAACATAAGACTGAAATCCAAGAAAATATACAAAATGTCTTCAAACATAAATAAAGATAGGATAAATACACAATAAGGTTTGTAATAATCTTTAAACTCTAGAGTGTGCTAGTACCTTATGTAAACCACCAAATAGCACAATCAATTATCGCATCTTGTCGAACTAGGATCTGCACTAAAAGGGCAAAGAAGAGGTGAGTATAGTCTACTTGTACTCAGTAGGTATCATAGACTAACATGATCAACATATAACATAATATAATTAATGAAATACTATAAGAACATCAGCTGCAAATAAAAGAGATATATGTAAAGTAATACTATTAGTACATCACCTGTAAAAAAAATTAAATTGTAGCTCACACTGTCTTCACTAAAAGTTTTAATATATGCAGATAAAATTAAAATAAAATAAAACCACATGAAATATAAATAAAAACTAAGTACACACCAAGAGAAATGCATAATTGAAATATAAAAGATGCATATGAAATATAACATAATGATGGTAAAGTGAAATACCCTAGATTTTGGCCCTTGGAAGTTTCCTAAGCTTTGAGCTCACTGTCCAAGTAACGACTACTCATATGAGTCGTATGGTGTAGGTACGAGTCTGGACCCTAGCCATTAGGTGACCAGTGAATGGTTGTGGGGTTTTTGATCTTGGTAACGACTTATTGGTATGAGTCATTGGAGGTAGTTATAGGTCGTTAGGATAATCCTTAATCAAATTAGAAACTTAGTGGCTTGACTTGGATCTAGGTATGAATGGCTCACTAAGAGCCGTGAGGATAGGTTACAAGTGGTAAGGTTAAATCTATGTTTTCCAGTGTCGAACCCTTGGGTTTGATCTTGGAAATGACTAGATCATATGAGTTGTATGGTCTAGAAATAAGTGAGCTCATGGAATTATAGAGTGGACAGTGTGTGGGTGTCCAACGCACTGATTTGATGACTAATAATGCTCAACTTACAAGTCAATTTAAGTTCAAGGTAGTCGTCGTCAATATATTACCAAATTTTGGAGTCAGGGTCGAATCCACAAGGAATAATATGAGTGGCAATAAAGTTACTTCAAAATAGTAGATACAAGTTAAATCTAAACCAATGTTACAAAAAGGTAAAAATGGGGGAGATAGGTATCTACACAAATGTTTCTTTTTGGTTTTTTCTCGTATAAATTTGGGGCTACGAATAATTAAAATTTTAATAGGTATGCATGGATCTTGTGATTATGCACTACTAAGGGAATGATATATGGGTGTTAGCAATCAACATCAATTTAGTAAGTCAAATATGGGTAGGTTTGGTTATAGATTTTGATGCTAGGCTTTCAACAGAATATCAAACTTTCACCCATTGATTCTTTCAAATACCTAATAGGTGTGTTCAACAATTGATAACCACAACCTCAATTTAGGTTTCCCTATTACTAGGATAATACCTATAGTATATTCAACCTTGCATTCACCCTTATGTCTAAGATAGTGAAAATTTAGAAAACTACGCACGCAATTATCTATCATTTATTTAGTCTCCACATCCCACTCTCAAGGATGATATGGATTCCTAAACTTCACCCAAAACCCTTCTTTCGAAGATATCTTTGGGTTTTGTTACAACATAGATCTTTCATTCATCATACCCATGTAGGTATTTAGGCCTGTCACCCATCAAACCCCAACCAAGTTAGCACAGCAATGATAAACCCATAAATATGAACTACTAAATAGAAGCTAATCAATAACAACCCATACATACTTTAATCCTTATTCAAACATAACCCCAAGAGGGAGATCTAGCTATACATAATATAAATAAGCATAGATGTACCCATAATCTCCATTGAAGTTATTTATTGAATCTTAAGTGAATTTTACGTCAAACTTAGGACTCCCACAAATCAATAATAGAAGTTAGCCAATCTTCCACTTAGAAAGTCTCCAATGTATTCTTCACCCAAAAATTATACAATATTTTCTTCTCCGAAAATATGAAGGCTATGAACTCAAGAGCTAAACCTAAAAATTAGGAAAGATGGAATTCGATACATGATGCTAGGGTTTGAATCTTTTTGTCAAAATTAGGATCATCCACGTGTATTTCTAGTTTTGCCCTTGGGTTTATTTCTTCCGCTAAGCCTCTATCGCATGTGTTTGGCTGCAATCGTGGTTACATGAATGCAGTTAACTTCTGCAATCGCAGTTGAATGGCATTTGCTTCACTACCACGGTTGTGATAAGTAGACCACGACCGTGGTACCTGAAGCCTTTCTACTACAAGTCTTTATCCGCACTTTTCTTGCTCCCTTTTGATTAGTTTAAGCTCCAATCCACATCTTTTGATTGCCTAAACTTTATGCCTGCAAAGAGTGGTTATTAGTGCATTTTATCACCAATATGTCTCATTTATTCATTTAAAACATGGTAATATGCATAAATTTTTAGTGAGGATGAGTGGTAAAATCATTACTCATCAACACTCCCAACTTAAAGTATTTTTTGGTCCTCAAACAATACTATCTCTTACCATGATACAATAATTCTCTATGCCTAAACTTTATACCTTAAAGCTCACAATGACTTCAACTTTAGTCGTAACCACAAGTAGCTAATTTCATCGGGCTAAGCTAATTTTGAATACGCCCCTCATCAAAAGATGCATCATTCAAAGATACATAGGACTTTAAAGAGCAACAACAACCAAAACTCTAGAGGTGGCTTTCTCTTGACCACAACTTATCTATACTCCATTTTTCTCATTCCTTGAAAGGTCTCCAAATCACCCAACAAAACTTGTTTCACATGCCATTCCTCACAAGAAAGACAATTCTACACACCAATCTAGAAAAAATTCAACAAGGAGTTTTAAGTGCAAGAACTCTCGCTCGCACAAAAGAAATCTCTATGCAACAAGTGTCATACCATAAGCTTTCCCCTTTTTTCAATCGTCATTAAGAAGAAAATATATGGTTGGAGATCTCAAAGGACTTTCTTACCTTGAAACGTAGGTGCGGGTTAGGGAAGGATATCGTTTGGGAATAACATGGCTACACCCTTCCTTGAACATCTACATCACACTTTTTCAATCATCTTTTTTTGACTAAGGGCCATTATTCTTTGTTTTTATTCTTTTCTTATTCCTACTTTTATATTCCTTTTTTCACCACTATTCTTTCATTTCTTTTTCTTGCAACTTACGTGCAATTTATTCCTTTGATGGACTCATTCATTTTCTATTTATTTATTTTCATGGTTTAGGCTCATAAGGCATTTCACTAATAATTTTGTGGCCTCACACTTTCTTCCATCAACCTTTACCATCCGAACTTAGGGTTTTATCCTCAACTTAAGTTTTTAAGTTCAAGTAGGGTGTGGTTCAAAAGAATGGATCACCAGTTGAAATGAGTTTCCCAGAAAAGTTACAAAGGCTCAAAGTGGGTACTAGGGATAATAATTATTCATGGGTAGGATTTTTAGGATAGAGTTGGTTTCAAAATCACAAAGTAGGCCTAAGATTATTTCTCCAACAACATACAATCATAATTAGTTTTGAAAAAAGAATGGAGCAAGTTCTAGATAATACTAGTGTATAAAAGCTGAATACCAAAATCTCACTACATATGGCACACAAAATTCACCAAGGGGGTCAAATATCTCTCCCTCAAGAGACAAAATGGGGGTATTTATTTCTATTCATATGTCAAAATTTATGAAGCTAGAAAAATAGAAAAAGTTTTGATACAACATTGCTCACGTCTATGCCCTTGATTTTTCAAAAATTTTGGACGGAGAGGGTTGTTCATTTTGCATTAGCCTCTTGCACAATTTGCTAAACTATGGCTACAATGAAAGCCTTAGTCTCACATTTAGGCTTAAAACAAGCAAACTACTCATATGGATACTCAGACTTTACCAATGGTGTACAAAGTGACCCCAACATTACAATATTCAATGCCACAATTACTCAGACTTCCCTTTCATTTTTGACATTTATGCTACGGGTACTCCGACTTCCCCTGCACCTATGCCTCGAAACCCAAACATGATGCTTTACCCTTAATAATTTCATCACTCAATCTATCATAGGGAAAACCTAGTCGTGTATTATCAAAATTAAAATAAAAGTAAAAGAAAAACTAAAAATAAAAACCACATGATAATCCAAGAAATGTGGGCACTATTAGAGTTCCCACCAATGTAAAGTCTTAATACCAATGAAAAATAGTATACTAAGTGTCAAAACATCCAGCATCAATCAAAATAAGACAAATTTGAGAATACCCCCGACTAAAAGGAATGCGGTGTCCTTATGCATGTGCAATATAGCAAGAGTAAGAGGGTCTCCCAATATCTGCATCAAGAGCTCTCATCCCCTACTAACTCTACACCATCACCATCAATGTCATCAGCATCATCAGCAAACTAATCTATAGGGGCCTCATCTTCACTATCCAACCTCGGTGGAGGTAGTCGATGATTGGGCTTCAGAACCTTAAAGATGCCTTTTCCCCTTCCAAATATTCTTAAAGAACATATCTCTTTTCTTATCTCTCTTTACCATCTTCTCATGTGAATCTTTAAGGTCCCTGTGAAATGCAGCCATGGCTGAATATACTCTTTTTAGGTTGGCTATGGTAGCTCCCTGCTTCTGCTTCTTCTCTAGATACTTCTCATAATCTGACTGAGCTACGTACGAATGACGAGCAGTCGATGGTTCTCCTGGTCATAGAGGAAATATGGAAAATAACTCCCTAACTACCCTTATTTGACTTGAAATGTCATCAAGGGGGTTGGCTGATGAGGGTTTGCATGAATATGTGTCCTCTTGGGTTGATTTTTCAGAGTCCATCTTCCTTTTCTTGCTCTAGCTTGGGGCACCCTCACCTCAAAATTTAATTGGACAAATAATGGAACCTAGATACACCCAAGTATCTACAGTATATTCCTCTACTTTAGACCCTTACATAACTCAATAATCAAGGAAGAGAAGAGAAGATGAGAACCTCCATGGTTCATGAAGTACTGTCACTCCAAGATCACAATTTCTCCTACATTTTGAGAAATGCCTGAGAGGAGACAAGCCACCATTTGAGCTTGTTTGTCTTTGACAATAGTCATATGAGTGCATGGAAGGACTCTGCTATAGATGATGTTCAGCCACAGCCTTGCTTCAGCCTTGAAGTCATTCATCAGAATATCTTTTTTGGTGGTTTCCAGGAGATTTCTTTTCTAGGACATAAGATATTAGCCATGCAGGTCCGTAGCTCACATTCCTTGGCATAAAACTACCCTATGTCAGTATCTGGGAGCCCATACACCATATTAATCTGCTTTGCACTGAAGTTCACTTGCTTACTATGAATTTTAATCATTGGATTTGTGAGAGAAATTACATTGAGGTTTGTATAGTACTCATGTACTCCACTGCTTATTAGCATAGCAGGGTTTGGGGCAAATCACATCCACTGGGTTGTAGTGAGTATGGCATGAAATTCTTGGAGCTTCTCCTCCACGTTGTCTAAGATAATACCCCTTTTAGGGAGTAGCTTTGTCCTATGAAAATCCTCATAGTAGAGGTGTAGACATTGTGCGGCCATGAATCTAGTGTCATCAAAATCTCCCATCTTTACAGCTGAGAACCTGTAAGTTTGGTAACAAAGACTAACATTAGTATTATCGTACCAAAAATATGCTAGATCAAACAAATAAATGCATTTGGTAGTTTTATAGAAGGTTTTGTGGGAAAAATGGATATGTAGAAATTTTTGGTTCCTACAGACACTGCCCTAAGTTATGGCGATCGCGGAGCAGTGACCGCAACCACAGAGATGCGATCGCGATTATCGGGACCACGATCGCATTACCTAAGACCATATTCTATTGTTCTGCACTACAGTCAGAACACATAATTTTTTCCCTATATTTATGTTTTACTAGACACGTAAGCATTAAGACTAAAGGGACTTAAGCCTAGTTATCATGATGATATCCCCAAACTCAAAGAATTTAACATAGAGTTCATAGGGGTATTGAATCTAACACATGGTGTACACAATTATTTCACTCATTTAAACCTTAAATTTTGATACTCAAGACTTCCCCATTAGTGTGTACACCAACTACAACAGCTAACCACAACAAAAGTCACAAATAAGCATGTATTCAGTGATGAAAACATCATTTTAGGCCTCTCCTAAACTACAAGTTCTTTGCATATACTTATCCAAATCAAGGGAGTTGAGACAACTTACCAAATTAGATGATGCAATTAGGATGAAATGACACTTGGATATGCAATGCAAAGCCACAAACTTAAGAGAAAATTTGAGAAAATTTTGAAAATGAGATGCATGGAAAATGGCAATAGAATGGTCTTTTTAATCTGATTCAACCACGATCGCGGTCCAAGTTACACAATCCGAATCACGCTGCCTCTGTATTTTCATGGCATGGGTTGCGGTCATGGCAACTGAGACCAAACAACCGGGTTTCCTACACTTCTTATTCATTCCAACATGCAAATTTCACACATTACTTTTTCAAAGTCAATCAAAATTTCTCTTAGCACCTTATTTCATGTATTATGCAAGAAAAAAACAAAACAAAAATTAAATCTACACTAACATACATAATTCTAAAGGATATGAGTCAATTTTTGTGGCATGATGGGCTGCCTACCATCGAGCGCTTAGTGTACATCATGGCACAATGCCTTCATTGCTTTATTGTATGTTTACACTTAGAAGATTTGAATCTCCATCTTAGTTTTCATTTAATATGCCATGAGCGGTAGAGGGACAAAAAAATTAATTCTTCTAAGATAAAATTATGAAGATGTGAGGACATGGCGAGCAAGTTTCGATCCTAAAATTTTGAAGACTTGAACCTTTTATCCAATTTGATATCAAATTTTTGAGTTGGCTCTTTGGGGAAAAATGGGCACATCAATAGGTCATTCCTTGTACATCGAAAGTTGTGTTCCTTGGCCATTGATGGATGGGGTTCCATATGCTCTTTTGGAATTCCAAATTTCAAAATATAAGAATTGGACTTCATCTCTTCAAAATGCACTGGTTGCTTGGAGTGATGGATCCTTATCACATACTCCGAGCATAATATTGAAAAGTGGTTTGAATAAGGTTCAACTCCTAGTTCCATGTTAGCCTCCTCCAAAGCATTTTCACCTCGAAATGAACTAGAGTCATCATAAGAGGTTTGCATTGATTCTTATTTTGACTTTAGTACTATTTATTTTATTTTGGTGTCTTATACCTTGTATGATTCTGATTGTTGGAAAGTTCTCTAGTAGTCCTTGCTACCAAGCCAATCATCATATCTTGCTTTATCTTCTCGATAAACCTTCTCTTAAGAAATGGGTATGGTTGTGAGGTTTGCAAGAAATATATCTTTGCCCTATTCTTTAGCCTTGGCATTTTCCCTTTTGAACACCCCATAGGATTGATGCTAGTCTTATGTGTTCTCCCCAATTATAGTTACCCGATCCAAAATGATTTGAAGCATTGCTCTAAGACCAATGGTTTTGGTTTAATGCTCTTCCTTCTTCTCATCATAAGGCCTATCAATCTCATAAGAAGAATTAGAAATTCAGTTTATATAATTGGGGAGTGGACATTTGGACATTCAACCCAATGTCATTCTCGACCATTACACAACAAGCACCTAGACACCTTATAGGATTTATATAGTCGATCCATCTCTTTCGAAGAAGTATTGTCACAATCACTATAGAAGTATGGTCCAATATAGATTGGAAATGGGTCTTCATGATAGTATTCCCAACTACCAGTATCATATTTGTTAGGAGATGCCATTAGATAAAAATAAAAATAAAATAAATCTACCTATAAAGATAAATCACAAACAAATATGTAAAAGTTTGAATTTAAGACAGTAACTAAAATTTCAATCCACATTAATACTCCAATGGTTCCCCTGCAATGATGCCATTTTTTATAACACTCAACTTACACATCAATTTAAGTGTAAGGAATTCATCGTCAATATATTTACCCAACTTTGGAGTCGGGGTCAAATCCACGAGGAACTATGTGAGTGACAATCAAGTTACTTTGAAATAATAGATACAAGTTAAATCCAAACCAATGTTACAAAAAGGTAAAAATAGGGGAGATAGGTATCTACATTAATGTTTCTTTTTGGGTATTTCTAGTATAAATTTGGGGCTATGAATAATTAGAGTTTTAACAGGTATACATGGATCTTGGGATTATGTACTACTAAAGGAGAGATATGCAAGTGTTAGCAATCAACATCAATTTAGTAAGTCAAATATGGGTAGGTTTGGTTACATATTTTGATGCTAGTCTTTCAACAAAACACCAAACTTTCACCCATTGATTCTTTTGAATACCTAATATGTGTGTTCAACTATTGGTAACCACAACCTTAATCTAGTCATCCCTATTTCTAGGTTAATAACTATGGTATAGTCAACCTCGCACTCACCATTATGTCTAAGATAGTGAAAATTTAGTAAAATACACATGCAATTGTCTATCATTGCTTTGGTCTCCACACCCCTCTTTATAGGATGATATGGATTCCTAAAATTCACCCAAAACCCTTCATTCAAAGATGTCTTTAGGTTTTCTAGATCATTGAGCTTTCACTCATCATACCTATGTTGGTATTTGGGGCTTTCACTCATCCAACCCCAACCAAGTTAGTATATTAACGATAAAACTCATAAAAATAAACTAATAAATAGAAGTTAATCAAATAACAATCGACACACACTTTAACCCCTATTCCCACATAACCCCAAGAGGGAGATATAGCTACACATAAGATAAATAAGTATAGATATACCTATAATATCCATTGAAGTTATTTATTGATGCTTAAGTAAATGTTACTTCAAACTTGGAACTCCAACAAATTAACAATAGAAGTGAGCTAATCCTCCACTTAGAAAGTCTCCTATGTATTCTTTACCGAAAAATTATACAATATTTTCTTCTCTGAAAAAATGGAGGCGATGAACTTAAGAGGTAAAGCTAAAAATTAGGGAAGATGGAATATGATACATGATGATAGGGTTTGAGTCTTTGTGTTAAAATTGGGATCAACCACATGCATTTCTAGTTTTTTCATTGGGTTAATTTCTTCCACTAAGTTTCGATCCTACATGTCTGGCTGCGACCACAGTTATGGGACCACAGTTAACTTCCACGATTGTAGTTGAATGAAATTTGCTTGAATTTCGTGATCGCGATCGGTAGACCGCAATCGTGCTAACTGTGGCCTTTCTACTCCAAGTCTTCAACTGTATTTTCTTGTCCCTTTTGACCAGTTTACGCTCCAATCCATATCTTTTGATCTCCTCAACTCTATGCCTATAAAGAATGAATATTAGTGCATTTTATCACTAAAATGTATCATTTATTCATTCAAAACAAGGTAATGTGCGCAAATATTTAGTGAGAATGAGTAGTAAAATCATCACTAATCAATGACAACTCAAGGGTACGAGTGATATATTTTGGTCACAATCACGGGGGTCGACACATATCCACCAGCGATCTTTTTATAATTAAAAGCTGGGGGAACTTCAGATATTTCCCAATAAAAACCCTTAAGACCCCACATCTCTATAACACTTTTTCATCATTTAGTCCATACTTTATATGGTTAAACATTCTCTTTACTCTCTCAAAATCCTTTGAAGCAAATTTTGTTGGGGGTTCTCCAAAGTGGTCATCTAAGGGCTTAAAGATAAATTTCTCTCTGTGAATCTTTGTAATATAGGCATGTTACTCTTCCCTCATTGTTAGTTTACTAAAAGTATATGTTCAAAAAATTATTCATGAATTATTTAGTATGTTATTGATATTAAGGTTCAGGGGTTTGAATGCATATTATTGAATATTATTTTCTATGGTTTAAATTGTGATCATGCATTTTTTAATTATGGTTTTTTCACATATGGGTGCATGGGAATGGTGATTTAAGGAATGGGTCAAGGTTAAAATCCTACAATTTGATGAGCTTGTCTTTGAAAATGGCATGCCCTTAATTTGTTTGTGAAATTGTCAATGAGTGATTTTGTCACATAGTTTAATTATTCTTGGAGCCCTTGCATAGAATAAATGGTTAAGGAAATGAACTATTTTTTGTTGTTTTCATATGGTTTTAGAAATGTCTTAGCGGCCATGGTTTGATAATAAAGTGTATTGGTTAATTAATGATAGAGTCCAATTTGGTTTAATGGTTTATATGGCATAAGGTAATAAACTTGCAAGCTCTACTTTTTTGTATGACAATACCAATAGTTAATTCCTAATTAAAAACTCCTAGGTAGTTGGTTGGGAATATGTCAATGATTTAATATGGGCTTAAAAGGGGTTGAATATCAAATCCATGGAAAGTAGGGGTCCTGAAAAGACCGACACTGGAAATTAATATTTTCCAATGTAAGGGTGGTCTTGGTGACCATCTTTATGAGGTAACACTTTATATTTTTGAGATGCAATAGTCATCTTAGGGTTTTTGTTTCGATCATACAGCTAACACGCACTGAGGCCCTTTCAACAGAGGGAGCTGAATCTATATAGCCCAAGGGTGGTTTCAGGACGGCCAAGTTACACAATCCAGGTTAAGGATTTAAATGCATGCTAAAATTTATTCCCTATCCCAGCATGATATATATATATATATATGTGATTTCATATGGTTATTAATTTGGTTTTGAAATTATGGCATTACCTTATCTTTAGCGTTCACTCTGCTAACTATCTTTGGGCGTCATATCCCCACATGATTTAAGAAATAACCATACTACCATTCCTCCTAATTAGTGACTTGGATCTAAGGATAGCTTTAAGTTAGATTAAAGTGGTGAACTTCCATACTCCAAAAGACCCTATTTCATGTTATGGACTTATTTTCATTATTAATATTTGATTGGTTTGGTTTCTGCTATGGTTGGGGGCATATCCCGACCAGATGTTCTTTGATTTTGGTTAGAGTCTTTGTCAAACTACTATGGCATAGTCGGTGTTGGTATTAGTGTTATCCTTGATATGGGTATTGGAATTGGGATTGGTATTAGTTTGATATATGGATATGTCTATTTGGTTGTGGTCATAGAGTTAATCTTATATATTTAAATTATTATTGTTTTATCTTGCTTTATACTTGAAATTATTTCGACAGAGGGTGTAGGGTGGTTATGGTTTGGGTGTTAAGGGTGGTCTCCGGTCCTTATTGGGCTTAAGGCACCCAATACGACTAGGCCCTAGTTTGGTTCATGTCAGATTAGTATCAATGGCCTAGGTTCATAGTCAATTGGGAGTCCACAAAGCTATGTCGAGTAGAGTCTCTTTAAAGGGTATATAGCATGCCACACTCATAAAAGAGAGGCTATGATATATTTAGGAATGTTTCCCTTATTTGTGTTCTATTATTAAGGTATAGAGTCTAAGGTCCTGAAATTTTCTCTAGTACTCATTTGTTTGCTTTTCAGATCATGCCTCCTAGACAATCTTAAGTTCACAAAAAATCCTTGGTCCTATGCGAGGACAATGTTGATGGGACCTATCCTACTAATGAGGTCTAGACTTAGTCTGGGGGTTTAGTTCCTAATTTTCCTATAGGAGATCCACTAGTCCCCTCTAGTCCTTCTCAAGCTCCTCAAGATGAGGTGGCAAATATTGATTTTTATCAGTCTATTCATATTTTAGATCAGTTGGTAGCTTCACAAATTTAGCATGGTACTTCTGTTACTCCATCTTTTGAGGCTAAAAGAGTTGTCCAATTCATATGGTTGAGTCCTCCTATGTTTACTTGTGTATATGTTAAGGAGGATCCTCAAGGTTTTATTGATAAAATGGAAAAGATCTTCTGCGTTATGCATGATACTAATATGGAGGGTGTGGATTTTTTTGCCTACTAACTAAAGGATGTAGTATACCAACGGTATGAGTAATGTAAATAGTCTAGGGTTGATGATGCTGAGTCAGCCCTGTGGGATAATTTCTTTAGTGCTTTTCTAAACTGTTTCTTTCCTTAGGAGTTGAGTGAGGTAAAGGTGGAAGAGTTTGTTAACCTAAAGTAAGGGAAGATGTCAGTCAAGTAGTATGCCTTGAATTTTCACCAGTTGTTTTAGTATGCTCTAAAGTTGGTTTCTATTATGAGGGATAGAATAAAAAAGTTCTCTTCCAGGTTATCCCGAGACTTGATTTTAGAGTGTAAGATGCCTTGTTAAACAAGGACATGAAAATCTCTAGGTTTGTTATGTACGTGCAACCGGTTGAGGAAGAGAAGAAGAAGAAAAAAGTGATAGGAGAAAGGTAAAACAAGGAGTTTAGATTTTTTGAGCAGGGTGGTGGCCAATAGCGGAGTGGTGGGATGGTGGAAGTGGTCTAAGAAAAATAGAGGCAATTCTGGATATTATTGACGGCTAGTGCTCTCTACCCAAAGCTGTCAAGTGACAGGTATTTTTAAGATGGTGATAATTCTAGGGCATACGGTGCTCAATATTAGGCTAGTGGGACTCAATCAGCTCCATCTTATCCTCTCTATAGATTTTGTGATTAATTGTATTAGGGTAACTATTATGAAGGAAAGGAAAAGTGCTTCAACTGTGGTCAGCAAGGGCATATGATTAGAAATAATCCTATTGGTAAGGTTTCTTCTAGGGTAAACAAGGTTCCAGTTGTATCTTCATCACCTTCGGTACTAACGAGTGCACTGTGTGGCTCTGGCACTAGTTAGAACTAACTCTATGCTCTCTATACTACCCCAAATCTGGAACCCAAAATGATACACGGTGCTCATGACCCTGAAGGACCACAAGCTTACCTATGACTGATATATGTACATGAACACTACATAATATACTATATAAATATGAAAATAAAGGTTGTAAGGCCATAGGTTCAAAACTGATAAAATAATCTTAGAATGATATGGTATCACAATACCAAAACAAAACCTAAAATATAATGTTTGAACATGACAGTCTGAAAAGCCTCTAACTGACTGAATTGTCTAAATAAGGAGTTGATGGGACATGTCCCCAACTAACTCCAACTACTGAAATAAATTAATTAATAAGATAATAAAGTTATGGTCATGTCCTCGAAGGATGAGGACTCACTGCTAACTCTGACTGCTGAGACTGGAATGTTACTTATGCTCTGGAGCTCGTGCTTCTGAACCTATGGTATAAAACACTATGGCACAAATGCATAAGTACATTTGAATGTACTGGTATGCATGTGAGGTAGGCTGAATAAAAAAGGGTTCATAAGCATGAACTATACTTAACTGATTGTATAACATAAATGTGAGAATGCGTGCATGAATACATAATAACTGTAACTGAGTTTGTAATAACATAATTACTGAGTCAGAGTACTTATAACATGAGATACTGATATCTGTATAACTAAAATAACTGATGCTGAGTGACTATATCTGATAGTCTAGGTTCTGATGGAACTAGCTGAGTTGTGTACTGTTCTAAGTGGACTGTATCTGACAGTCCTGAATTCTCTAGAACTATCTGAGTTCTATTAGTGAGACTGAATAACTGTATCTGACAGTCTTGATTCTATACTGAAACTGTGGGAAATAGTCATCTAACTGACATACCCCAAATAATGCATTGTAATTGAGTTGGGATCTAATCTGTAACCCCAATTGGAAGGGTGTCAATACCGCAACACTGGTAAGGACAAGTTTTGGGTGACCCTTATTTGATAGTGTCCCCAAAATAGAATGGTAGGACGCTCATCTGATAGTGTTTATCCACCCCATCAACCCTCATCTAACAGTGATGATGTCTTAATATATGTTGGCTACATAGTTCTGTAAAGCAAAGATGACTTCTAAGAATCACACTCTCATCTGACAGTGTGTGTTCTGATCCTTGGCTTCACTCAGTGCTAATTCCTACTCCTATCTAAATAGACACTGAACATTGATTACTAAACTGAACTGGACTGAATTAACTGTGTTCCATTGATAAACGGAATACTATTGAGATTACTGAATATTTGAGATTTTTGGGATTACTGAGTTTACTAAGTTTTCCTGAGTAAGATGACTGACTGAATTTCTATGAACATGGCTCGACTGAAAGTATCTTGAAAACACGACAGTGTCTCTAGGCACACAGCTAATTGTCAGGTACAAGTACCACCAGGACTCAATAGCATAAAACTGACAAAGCATGAATTTCTTGAATACATGATCAATATCACAATCGATAATACAATAAGTTGGAGATTTATGAAGTAGAAGTTCTAAAGCACCACAAGGGTTACGTATGTATCCATAACTCATTGACTAAGACATTTCATTAAATATTTGATATGCATAAACTTGTACATGATTGGGGATTTTATATTATCATACTATCATACTAGTATGGCACTTTCCCTTCACATACGTATTTAAACAAACATATGGGGAGAATGCTTTGGTTATACAATCATCAACACATCAAATAATTATGGATACATCAATCAACGTGTAAATTTAAGGGCTTATCATAATTATTATGCAAATCACCTCATCCTAGGGTCAATCTTTGGAATATGTAATTCAAACATGAATCAAAACCACACAACATTAGGAACATGAATTTCAATTCATTTTAAATCATGAACAATCATAAATACAAAAATCTTGGATTTTGAATAGAGATTCTTGAGCTCCATGGGTGAAAGGGACCCATGAATCAACACATAACATCCCTAGGTTGTGAGTTTCTTGAAGTTCATAGACTTAAAGAGCTTGGAATTTCTTAGTTTCTGGAAGAATGATTTGGATCTTGTTCTTGGGGATTATCTTTGAGAGAAAACCCTAATTTGATGTTGTAGATAGATAATGAACTTATGAGCCTTGGTCTAATATAATTATGGGTTAAAATAGGTGGAGAAAGACCCAAATGCCCTTTTAAAAATGAATTTAAAATAACTAAACAAACTATGTGATGGTGGGTGCGACAGTCCGTCTTTGGGTCGACGGTCTGTCGATCCTGACCAT
>NC_061121.1:171603005-171624005 GCF_002878395.1 Capsicum annuum | reverse complement strand
CCTCTGCTGCGATGGTTTGGGTGATGGTCCATCGTCCTGAGCCATCGCCCTTAGGTGGAATATCATCTCACTACCTCCGCTGCGATGGTTTAGGCAACTATCCATCGCTAGCTCGATGGTCCGTCGGTCCTCATCGTTTTCCCTGGGCAAATTTTGACTGCTTTCTGTAAAATGGCCATAACTTTCTACTCCGATATCGAATTTGGACAAAATTGGTATCGTTGGAAAGATAATTCAATTTTTGACTCAACTAAAAGTGAAAATCTTAAAAATATCAGACGTATGAAAGTGGATTCATCTTTCAAATTTGGTTTCTAATATACTTGGGATGATTTCAAGCTAAGTAGAAGTATAGGGTATTACAATATTCCCCCCTTGAGAACATTTATCCTCGAATGAGATTGAGTAAGAGGGGATAAGATAAACCAACGTACATACTAAACATAAAAACTGGAACATCATATCATGACTAATAACTGAATATACCATACCAGACATGCATATCTAATGTATGTGTAACTGATTTATGAATGCAAGACTAAGTGTTCTTATGAACAAAGGTTCTCACAATGAGAATGCATGTCATATGCATGATTATATAACTAAACTGAACGTGAATGCATGAATGACTATGCAATAGTACTTAATACCAAGTTTATGATGGAATTCTAAATATGTACTGTATACTAAGCTTATCACTGAAATCTGAACATGTAACTGAAAAGCTTAAGAAAAACTATTACCTTGAGCTAGATCTGAGTCGACGGAGAAGAGGTGAAGATACTTGGTATGCATGTATGCTTCTTCTTCCCAAGTAGTTCCCTCGACAGACTTATTTCGCCAAAGAAATTTGACTGTAGGGATTTCTTTGCTCCTCAGTCTACGAGTCTGATAGTCTAGGATTTTGACTGGAATCTCCTCATAAAAGAGGTTGTTCTGAACATCTATGCTCTGAATAGGGACTACAACTTTGGGTCACCTATGAACTTCTTGAGTAAAGAGACACAGAATACTAGATGAACTGAGGCTAGATTTGAAGGCAATTCGAGTTCATAAGCTACTGTGCCTAAACGACTGAGAATTTTAAAAGGACCGGCATATCGAGGACACAGCTTTCCCTTATTGCTGAATCTCTTTACTCCTTTAATGGGAGAGATCTTTAGATAGACATATTCACCAATCTCCAACTCAAGATCTTTTCTACGTACATCTGTATAAGACTTTTGTTGGCTCTGAGTAGCCCAGAGTCTTTATCTGATCAACTGTACTTTCTTTAAAGCATCAAATGCTAAGTCAGGCCCTATGACTGAGGACTCACTAACTTTGAATCAACCGTTTGGAGATCTGTATCTTCTATTATAGAGAGCTTCAAATATAGCCATCCAAATAGTAGAATGTTAGCTATTGTTATATGAAAACTCAATCAAAGACAAGCTGTTATCCCAACTATCCTTCAATTCAATTGCGCATGCCCTTAGCATATCTTTTAAAGTCTGAATGGTCCTTTTGGCTTGACCATCTATCTGAGGATGAAAGGAGGTACAGAGATGAACTTCGGTACCAAGACCCTTTTGGAATGCTTTCCAAAAATAAGAGGTGAACTGGTACCTCTAACTGAGATAATAGATAACATAACACCATGCAATCTGACCAACTCTCTGATATAGAATTTGGCGTAATCTTTGGCTAATTAAGAGGTATGGACTTGAAGCAAATAAGCTGATTTGGTTATCCTATATACAATGAACCAAACTGAATCATGCTGGCGATGAGTACGCGGCAAACCCGTCACAAAGTTTATATTCACTTCTTCCCACTTTGAAGTAGGAACACTGAACTCCTTCATGGACCCACTAGGAATCTGATTCTCTATCTTAACCTGCTGACATGTAGAGTACTTAGCCATAAACTCTTGAACATCTCTCTTTATCCCACTCCACCAATAAATTTCCCACAAGTCATGGTACATCTTTATGGCCCCTGGGTAAATAGAGTAGCACGCACTATGCACTTCTACAAAAATTCGTTGCCTTAAGTTGTCTACACCTGGAACATACAGATGACCCTATCAATGTAATACATCATCTCCCCATTGGGAGAAAACCTTTACTTTCTGATCCTTGACTGATTCTTTCAACTTGACTAGACTTGGATCTCTATCTTGCTTTTCTTACACCTCGAAAACTAAAGATGATTCTGAACTACTCTGAACCCATATGTCACCCTCCTCTATATCGACTAAGTGAATACCTAGTTTGACAAGCTAATGGATTTCCTGAGCTAACTTTTTCGTACTTTCCTCAACATGAGCAACACTACCCATAGATAGTCTACTGAGAGCATCGGCCATAATGTTGGCCTTCCTCGAATTATAAAAGACACTTATGTCATAATCTTTCAAAAACCACCTTCTCTAATGAAGATTGAGATCTTTCTGAGAAAGGACATACTGAAGGCTCTTATGATCTATAAACCTATCTACATAAACTTTATATAGATAATGCCTCCAAATATTCAAGGCAAAAACTATAGCTACTAACTCAAGATCATGAGTAGGATAATTCTTCTCATGGGGTTTAAGATGTCTTGAGGTGTAGTCTATGACCTTACCATGCTGCATGAGGACACAACCCAAACCTACTCTGGATGTATCACAATACACTATGAACCCATCTGAACCATCTGAAAGAGCTAAGACTGGAGCTAAGGTAAGTCGAGTCTTCAACTCCTGAAACTCTTCTCGCCAGGATCGGCCCATTGAAACTTGACTTTCTTCTAAGTAAATCTGGACATAGGGGATGTAATAGAAGAAAATCCCTCAATAAACCATCTGTAATAGCCAGAAAAACCTAAGAAACTCCTGATATTTAATGGTGAGATAGGTCTAGGCCAGTTTCTTACTGATTCGGGTCTTTTGAGGATAAACCCTAATGCCATCACCAGAAATGATATGACCAAGGAAAGCTACTAACCTTAGCCAAAATTTACACTTACTGAATTTGGTGAACATCTAATGATCTCTAAGAGTCTGAAGTATGATTCTTAGATGGTCAGCATGATCGCGCTCACTACGGGAATAAACCAGAATATTATTTTTGAAGACTATGACAAACATGTCTAAGTACTGCTGGAACGCCCAGTTCATCAAGTCCATGAAATCTGCTGGAGAATTGGTAAGACTAAAGAACATAACTAAGAATTCAAAGTGACCATATCGAGTATGGAAGGCTATTTTTTTAATGCTACATTCTCTGACTCTGAGATGATGATAGCCAGATCTGAGGTCTATATTAGAAAGATAGCTAGCACCCTGAAGTTGGTCAAACTAGTATGTAACGGCCTAAAATTGAATCCCGAGACGTCACACGGTGCTTAAAGTCACAAGTGACCCCAAGCTAACCCTTCATCTGGCATAACCAAAAGAAACTGAATAAAATACATAAAATAGAAAAAATAATGCAGAAACAACGCATATTTTGCATTATTTTCTATTTTATGTAAATTTACACGGCCACAATTCTGCTCATATATATACAAATCTGAAACTGAATATACAGACTACTAGTGACTATCTATGAAGCCTCTACTAGCATTGACCAAAGATAGCCAGGTCATGAATCCCAACTACCCCTACTTAATACGATGGAATACAGAAAATACAATACACCTCAAATCTGAACAACTCAAGTTCCTGAATCAAAAGGACTAATCACTACCGATCGAGAGTTGCAACCCAGCTGAACATGATATGTGCGCTATAGCTTGTACCTATATTTTGGTAAGAATGTAGCCCATGGAAATATATGTGTCAGTACTTTAAAATATACTGAGTATGTGGGGGTGCATGCAGCAATATAAATAGTATAATCAATTTCATGAAAACATGTATACGGACAATGATGACTCTCTTGGCTTGAGTTATAGCAAATCATACTTTTCATAATTTCATAATAAACAGTTCATATGATAAAATCTCGTAATCCACGTAAATCATTATAAATCATAAATTATGATAAATCATCCTAAATCATCATAAATTATCATATCCTCAAAATCATCATAGGTAATTATAAATCATCATAAATGACCATAAAACATTATAAACATCTCAACTCTTTGACTCAAATCTCAAAGTAACTCGGTAATTCAAGAAACTTAATCTTATGGACATGGGAGTTTCCTATAACCGACAATCCCATGTGAGCTACGTGGAATACCAAAGTTTGAAATCCCCATTGGTGGGAGCGTCATACTCTTTGCCAGAGAGTACGACCTTAAAACTGCAATAATCATAATCGGGCTCTCTGGCCAATAACATCATCATCAAACAACCCTACGGTGGCACATAGGTTTGGCGAAATACCAAATTTCCCTCTCGGTGCTAAGTACTACTCCTCAACAAGCACAGAACGCGTTAGAAAATCCACCACAACATCACAAGGGTCTATCATAAAGACCAAATCAAATCTCTTTCTCATTTATCAAATCATATCAATTTGTGGATTCCTAACTCAACACATTTTAGCTCAAAACATTTTAATCTTCCACAACATCAACAAGGTATCAATGCATTAAACCATATTTACTTGACATTTTGACAAGGATATGAAGACTCAATACATAATATTTTCAACAATTTAACTCATCAAAACCATCCAGAAAATGCCAAGACTCATTTGAACTTCAATATCAGTATACCCAATAACTCAAATCGTCATAAGAAAGCTCAAAATTTGACACATGGCTCAAAAATACTTGGAAATACCAATAATTCATTCTTGAACTTAAAACGTGGATACATGTTTAAAATATATCAATTCTTGATAGAAATGCCAAGAATCCTTGAGCTAGATCTGAGTCGGCGGAGAATAGGTGAGGATACTTGGTACACATGTCTGCTTCTGCTTTCGAAGTAGCTCCCTCGACGGATTGATTTCACCATAGAACTTTGAATAGAGGGACTTCTTTATTCCTCAGTCTACGAGTCTGATAGTCTAGGATTTTGACTGGAATCTCTTCATAAAAGAGGTTGTTCTGAACATCAATGCTCTGAATAGGGACTACAACTTCTAGGTGACCTATGCATTTCTTGAGTGAAGAGATACAAAATACTACATAAACTGAGGCTAGATCTGAAAGTAATTAAAGCTCATAAGCTACCTTGCCTAAACAACTGAGAATTTTGAAGAAACCGACATATTGGGGACTGAGCTTTCCCTTATTACTGAATCTCTTCACTCCCTTCATGGGAGAGATCTTTAGATATACATAATTACTAATTTTGAACTCGAGATCCTTTATACATACATCTGCATAAGACTTCTATCAGCTCTAATAAGCCCAAAGTCTTTCACTGATCAACTAGACTTTCTATAAGGCATTGAAAACTAAGTTAGGCCCTAAGAGTGCGGCCTCACTAACATCGAACGAACCAATTGGAGATCTGTATAATATACCATCGAGAGCTTCAAATAGAGCCATCCAAATACTGAACTGATTCTTATTGTTATATGCAAACTCAATCAAAGGCAACTGTTCATCCCAACTATCCTTGAAATTAATTGCACATGCCCTTAGCATGTCTTCTAAAGTCTGAATGGCCTATTCTGCTTCACCATCTATCTGAGGATAAAAAGTGGTACTGAGATGAACTTGGGTACCAAGACCTTTTTAGAATGCTTTCCAGAAATGAGAGGTAAACTGGGTACCTCTATCTGATATAATCGATAATAGAACACCATGTAATCTGACCAACTCTCTGATGTAGAGTTTGGCATAATCCTCGATTGAATAAGAGGTATGGACTTGATAGAAATAAGCTGATTTGGTTATCCTATCTACAATGACCTAAACTAATTCATACTGGTGAAGAGTACAAGGGAAACCCATCACAAAGTCTATATTCACATCTTCACACTTCTAAGTAGGAATATTGAACTCCTGCATGGACCCACTCGGCTTCTAATGCTCTATCCTAACCTACTGACATATAGAGAACTTAGCCACAAACTCTGGAACATCTCTTTCATCCTACTCTACTAATAGATTTTCATAAGTTACGGTACATTTTTGTGGCCCCTGGGTGAATAGAGTAGCGCACAACATGCGCTTCTACAAGAATTCACTGCCTTAAGTCGTCTACACCTGGAAAAAAGAGACAACCCTGAAAATGCAATACACCATCTCCCCCTTGGGAGAAAACCTCTACTTTCTGATCCTTGACTGACTCTTTCAACTTGACTAGAATGGGATCTCTATCTTGCATTTCTTTAACCTCAAAAACTAGAGATAATTCTGAACTACTCTGAACCCATATGTCACTCTCTTCTGTATTGACTAAGCGAACACCTAGTATGGCAAGATGATGGATTTCCTGACCTAAATTCATTTTACTATCCTCAACATGAGCAACACTACCCGTAGACAGTCTACTGAGAGCATCGACGACAATGTTGGCCTTGCTCGAATGATAAAGGACACTTATGTCATAATCTTTCAAGAGCTCTAACTACCTTCTCTAACGAAGAGTGAGATCTTTCTGAGAAAAGACATACTGAAGGCTCTTAGTATTTGTGAACACATCTACATGAACTATATATATATAATGCCTCCAAATCTTAAAGAAAAAAACTATTGCTGCTAACTCAAGCTCATAAGTAGGATAATTCTTCTTATGAGGTTTAAGTTGTCTAGAGGTATAGGACATGACCTTACCATGTTGTATGAGGACATAACCTAAACCTAATCCTTATATATCACAATACACTACAAACCCATCTAAACCATTTGGAAGAGCTAAGACTGGAGCTGAGGTGAGTCGAGTCTTCAACTCCTGAAAACTCTTCTCGCAAGGATTAGACTACAAAAACTTGACTTTCTTCTGAGTCAATCCATAAATAGAGGATGCAATAGGAAAAAATACCTTAACAAACCATCTGTAATAGCCAGCCAAACTCATAAAACTCTTGATATCTGATGGAGAGATAGGTATGGCCAGTTTCTTACTACTTTAGTCTTTTGAGGATCAACCCTAATGCCATCAACGGAAATAATATGAACAAGGAATGTTACTGACCTTAGCCAAAATTCACATTTATTGAATTTGGCAAACATCTAATTATCTATGAGAGTCTGAAGTATGATTCTAAGATGGTCTGCCTGATCGCGCTCACGTTGGTAATAAACCAGAATATTATCTATGAAGACTATGATGAATATGTCCAAGTACTGCTTGAATGCTTGGTTCATCAAGTTCATGAAAGCTGTTGGGGCATTGGTAAGACCAAAGGACATAACTAAGAATTCAAAGTGAACATACCGAGTACGGAAGGCTATTTTCAAAATATCACATTCTCTGACTCTAAGCTAGTGATAGCCGGATCTGAGGACTATCTTAGAGAAATAGTTGGCACCCTGAAAATGGTCAAACAAGTCATTGATTCTGGGAAGTGGATACTTTTTCTTGACCGTGACTTTATTTATCTGACGATACTCAATGTGCATTCTGAGAGAACAATCTTTCTTATGCATAAATAAGACTCGTGCACCCCATGGGGATACGTTGGGACTGATGAATCCCTTATCTAAGAGATCTTTCAACTGCTCTTTTAATTCTCTGAGTTCTGCTTGTACCATTTTGTAGAGCGAAATTGATATAGGCTGAGTTTCTGGAAGAAGATTAATGCCAAAGTCTATTTCCCTTTCACGAGGACTTTCTAGAAGATCTTTGGGAAAGACATTTGAATATTTATTCACGACTAGAACTGAATCAAGACTGGGAGTTTCAGAACTAGTGTCCTTATCTCAAACAAGATGATAGACACATCTCTTAGATATCATTTTTCATGCCTGAAGGTGGGAAACAAGATGACCTCTGAATGCTGGAGTAATACCTCTCCACTCTAGGATGAGTTCATTCAGAAATTAGAACTGGACTATTCTATTTCTGTATTTGACTTTGGCATAGCAAGAATGAAGCTAATCTATGTCGAGAATGACATCTAAATCAGTCAGCTCTAATTCAACTAAATCTGCTGAGGTGATTTTCTGAAATATCATGACCGGGCCGTTTCTGTATACCCGTTGGGCTATGATAGTTTTACCCATTAGGGTAGAGACTGAAAAGGGATTTGCTATAATTTGGGGACTAACTCCAAAATCAACTACTATATAGGGAGTAACAAAAGACAAAGTAGCTCCTGGATCTAGCAAAGCGTAAATATGTACATGAAAGATCTGTAATGTACTAGTAACCACATCAGGAGAATTTTCCTAATATATCCAGCACTGGAAAGCATAAAGTCAATTTAGGCATTGCCCACTAGTAGCGCTGGAGGTGGCACCCTGTTGATATGGGTAACCGAACTGAGCTGAGGAACGATTCTTCTGACCCTGATAGCCTGATTGGGGACAATCTCTAAATTTGTGGCCTAGCTTGCCAAATTCAAAATACTCATCGCTTCCAACTCTACAAGCACCTTTGTAGTTCTTACCATAAGTCTGACAAAGGGGATTAGTTTGGGCATTGCTGACACTACCCTGATACTTAGAGCCTAGCATCCTATCTCTATTACTATCCCTAAACTTAGGAGCTAGAGCACTGGCTGAAGAAGGAGCTAGAACTGATGACTTATGAAGAAATTGAGAACAATTTCCTCCTTTTGATTTGGGCTGAGCAAAGTTGAAACTACCTGTCCTTGTACTCTCATTCTGCTTCTCCCTCATCTAAATCTTTTGTTCTTCTATCTACTGAGCATGTTCATAATTGTGGCTATGTTCATGCCATAATTCAATATCACGGACCTGCACTCATTGAGTACACTATCATTCACCCTAGAAACTAACCTACTCATCTTGGCCCTATTATCTGGAACCACATAAAGAGCATATCTGGCTAGTTTTGTAAACTTAAGAGAATACTCTTTCACCATCATGTTTCCCTACTGTGGTTGATAAATTCAAAAACCTTAGCTTCTCTTAACTCTAGGGCAAAGAATCTATCTAAGAATACAGTGACAAACTCCTCCTAATCTGGCCTTTTTGACTTCAACTATTTAAACCAAGTTTGATAAAAATCCTGCAACTGATATACAACTAACACAACACTCTCAATAGAAGTAATCCCCATGATATTCGTAACCTTCTAAACCTAGTCAAGGAATTCCTGAGGGTCCTCATCTGACTTAGACCCGAGAAAGGATAGAGGATTCATTTGGTTAAAGACCCAAATCTTGGCTGTAGCTAAATTGGTCACTGGGTTGGCCGAAATGACAATTGGTCATTCATTCTGAGCAGCTACTAACTGAGCAAGAGTAGTGAATACAGCTCTGAACTCTTCGTGAGAAACATGTTCGCCCAAAGGATCTTCATGCTGAGGGGCTGGATAATTCCTGTTTCTTTTTTCAGGAGGCATGTTCTGTAGAAGAAAGGGGAAAAATTATACCTGACTGAGAGATTTACTGGAGATTATTCTCACTGGCATGGCATGAATACTGAAAGAAGGGAAATTATTCCTAAACCATCTCATAGCCTCCTACATATATATGTGGGGTGCAACACACCCATGTATAAGACTCTACTAGATACGGCTTTCAGACTTCCTAGGACTCTATTGAACCTTAAGCTTTGATACCAAGTTTATAACGCCCCAAATCTGGAAACCAAAATGCTACATGGTGCTCATGACCTTGAAGGACCACAAGCTAACCCATGACTGATATTTGTACCTAAACACTGCATAATATATATGTATAAATGCAGAAATAAAGGCTATAAGGACAAAAGGTTCAAAACTAATAAAATAATCTCTAAATGATATGGTATCACAATACCAAAACAAAACCTTAACTAAACTATCTGAACATGATAGTCTAAAAAGCCTTTAACTGACTAAACTATCTGAACAAGGAGTTGATGGGACATGTCCCCAACTAACTTTAACTATTGAAATAAATTAATTAATAAGATAATAAAGTATTGGTCATGTGCTCAAAGAATGAGGACTCATTGCTAACTCTGCTGAGACTGGAATGCTACTGAGACTTAGGAGCTCGTGCTTCTGAACCTATGGTATAAAATACCATAGCATAAATGCGTCAGTACGTTTGAATGTACTGGTATGCATGTCAGGTAGGTTTAATACAAAAGGGTGCACATGAATGAACTATACTTAACTTACTACATAACATGAACGTGAGAATACATGCATGAATACATAATAACTATAATTAAGTTCGTAATAACATGATTATTGAGTCTGAGTACATATAAAAGGAGAGACTAATATCTATATAACTGACATAACTAATACTGAGCGATTGTATCTGACAGTGTATGTTCTGATGGAACTAGCTGAGTTCTATAAATTCTGAGTTGACTGTATCTGACAGTCTTAAATCCTATAGAACTATCTGAGTTCTATTACTGAGTTTGAATAACTTTATCTGACAGTCCTGATACTGTACTGAAACTGTGGGAAGTTATCATCAAACCAACAAGCCCTAAATAATGCATTATAACTGAGTTGGGGTCCAATCTGTAACCCCAATTAGAAGGGTGTCCATACCGTACCACTAATAAGGACAGGCTATGGGTGACCCTCATATGATAGTGTCCCCAAAAGAAAATGGTAGGACCCTGATCTGACAGTGTTTATCCACCTCATCAACCCTCATATGATAGTGTTGATGTCTCAACCTATGTTGGCTACATAGTTCTGGAATACAAAGATGACTTCTAAGAATCACACCTTTATCTGACATTATATGTTCCCATCCTTGGGTTCACTCAGTGCTAATTCCTACTCCCATCTAAATAGACACTAAACATGGATTTCTGAACTGAACTGGACTGAATTAACTAAGTTTCGTTGACTGATGGAATACTACTAAGATTACTGAATTCTGAGATTTTTAAGATTTCTTAGTTTACTGTGTTTTCTTGAGTCACATAACTGACTAAATTTCTATTAATATGGTTCGACTGAGAGAATCTTGAAAACTTGACACTGGCTTTAGGCACATAGCTAATTGTCGAGTACAATTACCTTCAGGACTCGATAGCATAAAACTTACAAAGCATGACTTTCTTGAATACATGACCAACATCACAATCCATAACATAATAAGTTGGAGATTTCATGAAGTAGAAGTTATACAGCACCACAAGGGTTACACATGTATCCATAACTCATTGACTAAAACATTTCATTAAATATTTGACATGCATAAACTTGTACATGATTGGGGATTTCACATTATCATACTTTTATACTAGTATGGCACTTTTCCTTCACATAGGCATTTAATCAAACACATGGGGAGCTTGATTTGGTTATACAATCATCAAGACATCTAATAATCATGGATACATCAATCAACAAATTCAAGGGTTTATCATAATTATTATGCAAATCACCACATCCTAGGATCAATCATTGGAATATGTAATTTCAAACATGAATCAAAACCCCACTATATCAGGAACAAGAATTTTAATTCAATTTAAATCATGAACAATTATAAATACACAAGTCTTGTATTTTGAGAGAGATTCTTGAGCTTCATGGGTGAAAAGGACCCGTGTGTCGACACATGACATACCTGGGTTTTGAGTTTCTTGAAGTTCCTGGACTTGAAGAACTTGGAATCTCTTTGTTTCTTGAAGAATGATTTGGATCTTATTCTTGGGGATTATCTTTAAGAGAAAACCCTAATTTGATATTGTAGATTGATAATGAACTTATGCTTGGTCTAATATAATTAGGGGTTAAAACGGGTGGAAAAAAACCCAAATATTCTTTTAAAAATTACTTTAAAATAATTGAACAAACTATAAGATGGTGGGTGCTATGGTCTATCGCTGGCTCGATGGTCCATCGCTGGCTTGATGGTCCATCGGTCCTGACCATCGCACCTGGGTAGAATAGGGGTTCACTGCCTCTGCTGCGATGGTTTGGGTGATGGTCCATCGCTACCTGAACAGTTCATCAGCCTAAGTTATTTCCCTTAGGTAGAATATGGTCTCACTTCCTTTGCTGTGATGGTTTGGGCAATGGTCCATCGCTAGCTCAATGGTCCGTCTTTCCTCATTGTCATACCTGGGCAGTTTTGACTGATTTTTGTAAAATGGCCATAACTTTTTACCCCGATACCAGAATTGGACAAAATTGGTATTGTTGGAATTTAATTCAATTTCCCACTCAACTAATAGTGAAAATGTTAAAAATATCACACATATAATTGTGGATTCATCTTTCAAAGTAGGTGTCTAACATACATGGGATGATTTCAATATAAGTAGAAGTGCGTGGTATTACACTCTCACTACCCATCAAGAGTTTGATGCATCACTTGATATTTTTATTGGTATGTTGAAACTCTTTTCCCGTGATGTGTATTGTTTACTTGATCTAGTGTCCAGTCTTTCTTATGTGGCCATCCCCATTTGTGGCTATGCATTTTGGTTTTGGACCCAAGTATATTTTGGACCCTTTTTCTGTTTCTACCTTAGTGGGTGACTCTGTGGTTGCCAAGATAGTCTATAGAGGTTTTTTGGTATTTGTGGATTGTTGGGAGACCCTAGTGGATCTATTTGAATTAGACATGGTTGATTTTGATATCATATTAGGGATGGATTGGTTGCACTCATTATATGCTCTTCTAGACTATACCATAAGTTCATATTGAAATTCTCTAATAATTCTATTATTGAGTAGGAGTGTGGTTTCCTAGCTCCGCCTGAAGGATAATTTCAAAGATGTGTCTCTATCATTTGGTCTGGGTTAAAGATTATAACTCGGAAGGTCCTTTTTTAAATTCCATCCTGGTGATGAATGAATTTCTTAAGGTCTTCCCTGAAGGCCTTCCTAGTGTTAGTCTCAATAGGGATATTAATTTTGGGATTGATCTTTTCTGGACACTCATCCTATTTCTATTCCCTCATATAGAATGGCTACTTATTTGGGGATTGATCTTGTTTCATATACTCATTCTATTTCTATTCCCCTATATAGAATGGCTCCAGTTGAGTTAAAGAAGCTTAATGAGAAACTCAAGGAACTTTTAGACAAGGGTTTCATCTATCATAGTGTGTCTCCGTAGGGTGCACTATGCTATTCATGCGTAAGAAGGATGGTTCCCTTTAGATATGTATTGATTACTGATACTTGAATAAGGTAATAGTAAAGAATAAGTACCCTTTTCCAATGATAGATGATTTGATTGATTAGCTTCAAGGTGCTAAGTTTATCTCCTAGATTATTCTTTATTTCGGGTATCATTAGCTAAATATCGGGGAATCCATTCCTAGGGCCGGATTCCATATCCGATATGGACATTTTGAGTTCCTATTTATGTCTTTAGGGTTGACTAATGCCCCAGCAATATTTATGGACTTGATAATAAAGTCTTTCATTAGTTTCTAGATTTTTTTGTCATTATGTTCATAGATGATATTCTGGTGTACTCTAAGAGTAAGGTATATTATACCTATCACCTCCATATTGTATTGTAGATCCTAAAAGAGCAATAATTATATACTGAATTTTCAAGATGTGAATTCTAGTTGAACGTTGTTACTTTTTGGGGTTATGTCATTTATAGTAAAGGGTTCATGGTGGATCCGTAGGAAGTTACAGTGGTTACGAAGTGACCTTGACCCATGACTCCAATTGATGTGCAGAGTTTCTTGGGTTTAGCTAGTTACTACCGAAGATCTGCGGAAAGATGTTTTACTATAGTTTCCCCATTGACTAAGTTAACTCAGAAGAAGGTAGAGTTTTTGTGGTCTTATTTTTGTGAGGTTAGTTTTGAGAATCTGAAGTATAAGCAAACTTTGGCACTGGTCTTGACTTTGTGCAAAGGTATTGACGGATTTGTGGTCTATTATGATGCATCCTGTGTGGGGTTTGGTTGAGTCTTAATGCAGCATGGCAAGGTGATAGCTTATGCCTCTAGAGAGTTAAAGGTGCATGAGAAGAATTCATGACTCATGACTTGGAGTTATTGGCTATGGTGTTTATGGTGAAAATCTGGCATTACAATTTATATGGAGTACATGTGGATATCTTTTCAGATCATAAGAGCCTATAATATATGTTTACTCTAAAGGAGATAAACCTTAAGAAAAGGAGATGGCTTGAGCTGCTCAAGGATTATGTCATGAGTCTTCACTACCATCCAAGTAAAGCTAACGTGTTTGCTGATGCTCTTAGTAGGTTATCCATGGGGAATCTAGATCATGTGTATGAGGGAAAATGAGAATTGGTTAAAGATGTTCACCGTTTGGGTAGCCTTAGAGTTTGCCTCTTGGACTTTGAGAATGGTGGTGTATTTGTGGAGAAGGTGGAGCAGTCGTACGTAAGTGCTAAGGTAAAGGAGAAGGAAGTGTTAGATCCTATCTTAATGAGGAGCAAGGGTGATGTAGGTAGGCAGAAAGTAATGGCTTTTGAGGTTTATAATGGTGGTACTATGTGGTAACAAGGGGGATTATGCATTCCATGTGTAGATGGATTGTGATAAAGGATCTTGGATGAGGCGCATGAGTCATACTATGCTATCCATCCTGGATTGCTGAAAATGTATTATGACCTTAAAGAGATGTATTAGTGAAGCAATATAAAGCGAGATGCAACTAGTATTATGACTAAGTGCATGGTGTGCTGAAAAGTGCAAGTCAAGAACATGAGTCCCAGAGGATTATATCAAGATATTGAGTTTCCCGTCTTGAAGTGGGAAGTGATCAACATGGATTTTGTTATCGATATTCTTCGGTCTCAAAATCAGTTCAATTCGATTTGGGTCATAATAGATAGGATGACTAAGTATGCTCACTTTTTTCCAGTGAGGACTAACTTTTCGATAGAGGATTATGCAAGGTTGTACCTCCATAAGATTGTAAAGTGACATGGATCGCACTTTTGGCGATCATTTCAGAATGGTTCGGGGACCAAGGTGAGTCTTAGTACTACTTTCCACCCGCAGTCAGATGGGCAAGTGGAAAGAACTATTTTGACATAGGAAGATATGCTTAAAGATTGCGTGATTAACTATGGTTGTAATTGGGTTGAGCACTTGCCTCTTATAGAGTTTGCATATAATAATAACTACCAATCTAGAATTGGAATGGATCTGTTTGAAGCCTTGTATGGTAGGAGGAGTAGGTCTCCTATTTGGTGGTTTGAGGTTGGTGAGGCAGAGATATTTGGTCTAGATTTGGTTCACCAAGCCATGGAGAAGGTGAAGGTGATTCAGGATAGGCTTAAAGCTTCCCAAAGTTAGTAGAAGTCCTATGCGGACGTGAGGCATAGGAAGTTAGAGTTTGAGGTTACGGATAGGGTGTTCTTAAAGGTGTCTCCCATGAAGAGGTGATTTTTGTTTTGATAATGGCATGTTCTCAACCTTTTTGTGAAATTGTCAATGAGAATGATTTTTTCACATACTTTAACTATTCTAGGAACTCTTACATTTCATGAATGGTAAATAGAACATGAATCAATTTTGATTGTTTTCATATGGTTTTTTAAAGGCCTGGGTGGATATGTTCTGGTTATAAATAGTTTTGGTTTAATTGGAAATGGTGGATTCTAACTTGGTTTAATTGTTTATATGGCATAAGGTAATAGTCTTGAAAGCTCTAATTTTGGTATGACGATATCAATGGTTAATGCCTAAGTAAAAGACTCCTTAGAAAATGGTAGGTAATGTGTAAATTATTTTATATGGGCTTAAAGGGGGTGGAGTAGCAAAGCCATAAAAGATGGGGGTCCCAGGGGGACAGACAATAGAAACTCACGTTCGTCGATGTAAGGGTGGTCTTTACAATCGTGTGCATGATGTCACACTTATATTTTTAGGGATGTACTATCCATCCTAGGTTTCTTTCTCTAATCGTGTGGCTAATACGCATTGGGTTCCTTTCAATAGGGGGAGCTTAACCCATATAGATAATGTGTGGTTTTAGGATGACAAAGCTACACAACCCAGGTTACGGATTTAAATGCATGCTAAACATTTTTCCATATCGCAACACGATATATATACATATCTATGTGATTGCATATGGTTATTTGATATGGTTTTGAATAATGGAATTATTTTACCTTATCCCTGAGTTACATGTTAGAATTCACCCCGCTAACTATATTTTGGCATTTTATCGCCATACGATGTAGGAACCGGTCATACTACTATTCCTCCTACTCAGTGACTTGGATTCGGAGATAGCATCGAGTCAGATTGAAGCGGTGAGCTTCCATACTCCGGAAGGCCCCATTTCATGTTATGGACTTCTTTTCATTATTGTTATTTCTTTATTTATGGTTTTGGATAAGGTTGGGGGCATATCCCAACCGAATATTCATTGATTCTTGTTAGAGATTTTGTCATACTACTATGGGCATGGGCAGTGTCAGTATTAGTGTTTACATTGGTACTGGTATTGGGATTAGGATTGGTATTGGTTAGATATTTGGTTGTGGCCATTTTTCTATGGTTATAGACTTTCCGTATTGTAATTAGATTATTATTATTTTATCTTGTTATATGTTCGGGATTCATCTGATGTGGGGTTTAGGGTAGTTAACAATGGGGTATTAGGGGTGGTCTCCGATTCATTTTGGGCTTGAGTCACCCGATACGACTATGCCCTTCTTTGGGTCGTGTCATAGAGTCATGAAGAATAAATAGAAGTTATTGCATGACTTTTTGTATACAACTATCAAGCCTCCATACTTCTAAAGTAAGACCTATAGAGGATTCACAACCCGTATATTATCTCAAACCTCAACTCACCTTTACGGCTTATGTTCACTTATCAAGGTTCCCATAAGATTTCTTATTTTCTATCAAAATATTGTTCATCAATGGTACTAATAACCCATGAATATGTCTGTATGAAATATGGATATATTGCTCACAATCACATAAGTAATAAGATAATAATCTATTTGATAACTATATAAGTGAGTCCAGAAATCAACTCAAATGTCAATAATTCATAATATCAATTATAATTTTGAACCATTGGAATCTATATTCAAATAAGAAATCATTAATATTATCTTAACCCCTAAGTCGAACATTTCTAACATAATGAAGGATAAAATGCTTAATAAAGCCTATAACATCTATTCAAGTCATCGTACAAGAATCACAATATGATTAATATCATTTAAATGCGTAGCAAAGGACAAAGATGTCAAATAAATCTCCTGCACGGGCAACACACAATATATTATATCTCAAGTCAACCACAATAAGTATATAAGCCCCCACATAAGCACACAACATCAATAATAATCTCAAAATATAACCCCCATGGATATTTCTCCAACCCATAGTATGCCTTACTTATTCATTAACCACCATGCTCAGTCTAAAAAAAGTTAAGTCATAACCTAACTCGAAGTGATAAAAGTTGAGCCTAGAGATTCAACAAGAGGCCTTTCTATCTTAGAATGGTCTTAGAATCAAGTAAAACATTCAAATTTAACATCCGCATATTATAAAAAAAAATAATGATATTCATGTCGACTATATTTAAGATAGTTCAAAAATGGGTTCAAAAACTAAAGGGATAAAACTAGAATTTTTTATTTTAAAAACAACTTTCCCATGGTTGTAGGAGTCTACAATTGAAAGACCAAGTAAAAATAAGTTAGAATTAGGTTCAAATCAAAGAGGAACCATTTTTAAGTTATACTGACAAAAACTCTAAAATCCATTTTAAATTTGAGCTCTACAATCTATTTTAAAATTGAGATTATAGTGTTTTTTGAAGATATAATCATTCAGATCCAATAAAAACAAGAATTTTGAGCTTACCTAAGCTCAAATGGTTCCAAAAACTTTAAAAGCATCCCAATCTGAAGCTTTGAGGTCTAAAAATAGAGAAAATTGGAAAATTGTACTATATACATTGCTACAATGATGGCTTCTTAAGCGGCTAAATGATCGCTTAAGTAATCACTACCTAAGCGGCTGGGACAATTCTAAATCTTCCAAGACACATATGGTCAATCTTCGCTTAAGCAATCCATTGTCACTTAATTGATCTCCATTAAACAGGTAACTAGTCCAGTTAAACGAATGAAGGTGACATTATTTGGCTACTAAAATGACCCTTTCTCCACTTAAGCAGCTGCACCAGCTAATTCCCAGTGCCAACAACTTAGCAAAAATGCCAAGTAATTGATCGGACCCTTGAAATTTGTTGAAAATTATGCGAATGTCAATATACAATTCTAATAGGTTATTATCGACATTCCAAACTCAACGACAATGTCAGAATTTTGAAAAAGGGATCATTTCCAAAAAATTAACCCCAATATCACTAAAAGCTTATTTAAATCAATTTTCACAAAACGGATCAAAATGCAATATAAAGGTCCTAAACCTAAACCAACCGCACTACTAATCCAAAATAAATATTTGAATCTAATGAAACTGTTTAAATTGTGATTCAGCACTTGGAACATATGCTGATTTAAGTCAACTTAATGGCTTTTTTAAAGACTCTCTAAGCCTCAAACTATTCCCAAATTGTTCCCGAAAGCATTAGCAACCATGCCAATGATTGCAATACCCCAAAATCAACATGTAACAACTATGAAGAAGGGAAAAATAATCAAATCATATAAAAACAATTTTTTTAACATATCACAACATACGGTAAATTCTATTTTTTGCCTCCAAATGCAATAACAAATTCATACTTTGAATAAAGTTCAATATCTTTGACCTCATTGTGATCCACCTTTTCTTTCCTAAATGATTATTATATATTACTCAAGTATTTAGATAAATATATAAATGTGTAGGTTTGAAAATATTCATAATAATCCTAATTGAAGCATGTTCTTATAATAGCTCTTTTTATATCCAATATGAGTACTTTGAGAACAGTTCCATAGGGTGTGATTTATAAATTTTGTTAACTTTGAATTTATTTTTCAAATTCTCATTTGTATGGACTACTTCTTTCTCTTTTGAATTAGAATCAAATTTAGTGACATATGGAGACCTGCATATTTTACAAGGTTACGTAATCCTTTGAGTTGACGTCTCATTGCCCTTTGGTAATACTAACCTAACTTTAGAAATTTATCTTGGAAAAGCACTATCACTAATAAAAAATTGACTATTAGTGATGTTATGTGGTTTGATTGCTGCCAATGGTGTAACAGTCAAAGCCAAGATAGTTGTTGATACATGTGTATTCACAACTTTCAATTTAAGAAATGTGTTTGTATCATAATGTAATACCCCAAAAAATCCAAACCAATATTAGAGTATTTTATAGTTTTATGAGTAAATTAGATGTATATTAAGGCTTCAAATACCTCCAAGCTATAAGAAGAAATAAAACATTCCTTACTAATTGAATTCTTGAGAAAGATATTGGTATATTCAACTTCAAACGAATATATCTCTCATTATACTTGGAATTTTTGAGCTAATGACCGATCAACAGATATATAATTGAATTATCTTTCCAAGGATACCTATTTTTCCTAAATATGAAATTAGAGCAAAGAGTTATTCCTGTTTTACTCCAGCATGTCAGGCTGGAAATAGTGTGACGACATTCGTGGTAGCTTACCACATTTGTGACGCCCTATAACGAAGGTCGTCATCCTTAGGCAGAAACCAGCTCCTAAGTGATGACATTCATGGTAGATTACCACATTTGTGATGCCCAATCACGAAGGTCATCAGCCTTAGGCAGAAACCAACTCTAAGAGATGACATTTGTGGTAGCTCACCATATTTGTGATGCCCTATCTCAAAGGTTGTTAGCCTTAGGTAGAAACCAGATCCTAAGTGACGACATTCGTGGTAGCTTACCATATTTGTGACACCCTATCACGAAGGTCCTCAACCTTAGGCAGAAACCAGCTCCTAAGTGACGATATTTGTGGTAGCTTACCACATTTCTGATGCTCTATCACGAAGGTCGTTAGCCTTAGGCAGAATCCAGCTTCTGTGTGACTACATTTTTGATGGCCTGTCACATTTTTGACACCTTGTCATAAATGTCGTCAGGCTTAGACAGAAACCATCAATTCCAGCTCCTGTGTGATAATATTTGTGATGGCTTATTAGAGTTTTTGATTCCTTGTCACAAATGTCGTCATCTATGATTTTCAGCAACTAGGAATTTATTTCATAAGCATATTTTGATCATTTTCTTTACCTTTCATGACTGATAACCCTAAAGAGGTATAATTTTTCCTATTTTTCTTTAGTTAAGCATCTCAAAAACCCTCTCTTATGCTCTCAACCACAAGATTAGGGTTTCCATCAAACTCATCTCTCAAAAGCAAGATTCAAGCCTTTTTCCAAGATAATTGAGAATTAAGTTTCCCAAATCAAAGAACTCTCTAGCAAATCATCAAGGTTTCCTTTCTAAGGTATGCATAGTGTTCATATATAGATCCAATCCATTCATAGAGCTCAAGAACCATGTTTTAAATATTATTTTGTAAACTTTTTGTGGTGATATGAGTATGTACATGTTGGCGATTGTTGTTTAAGTTTCAATGTGATATCTAAAGGTGTTTTCATAGAATTATATGTTTGTTAATTGAAAACCATGAACTTTAAGTGATTTAATATGGTGCAAGTATGAAACCCACCTATGCCTTAAAGAATGCATGCAAGGTGTTTGATAAAATTCTTAGGATGCTAGAAATTCATGTTTGTATGGTTCTATGATATGTAAATGACAAGTCCATGTTAGCTATAAACTTTAATATGAATTCCATGCTTTTCATGTGTTGCTATTGTGGTTGTATGAAGTATGTAAGATAATGGAGATATACAATATATACAGGAAATATACCCATGCATTCCCTACAATGTTTAAGATGTTGAATAACTATATGAAATATGATATCCCCCACTTATGATATTATGAATTGTGGACTCAAATATTGTGATCAAGTCATGTCATGTGTGTCAGTTTCCTTCTATCGAGTCTTGGGGGTATTCATACCCAAAA